>NW_028324226.1:1212121-1515151 GCF_054372755.1 Phalangium opilio
TCTTATTCATTTTTATTATTTTTTGTAAGAATTCTGGTACAAGAAGAAAGAAGGAAAAAATAAGAATGAACAGACGATGAAGCTTTTAGGATGCATCAACTTCCGGTTTGTCTCTTAGACAGGGTTTTCTTCCTTAGTTCCTTCCGGTTGTTCTCGAAGCTAGGCGCCATTGGTTTCCTTGAAACCTAAGAAAAGACGCTGCTGGGTTTCCTAAAAAGCATCAGCCCTTTTTTATCTCCATGGAAAAGAAATTGACTTTTTTGAAAAAGAATGTCTAGTTTCTTTTCAGAAGCGTTAAAAAATACGTCTGACAGTCTTGATTTAAACTTAAATACGCCATTAGGCATTGTTAACCCCTTTGCACACTCTTTAACTTTTGCTGCTTGCATCTTAAAAATCGTCAACCATTTCTTTATATCCCAGACCTCGCGGCGCTTTTTAAAAGAAAGTGCAACTTTATTTGGGTCAACTTAAATAGAGTGGCGTTCGAACTAGGTTGCTGTAGTTCTGTGAAATTATTATTTATTCCTAAGATTATTTATACCATGAATATTATTACAGTCGTCTGGCGAACAATAATTTTCGATGGTATATGTATATATTTAAAGACATTTTCGCGTGATGGTCGTAGCTAGGTCGTTTCGTGAGTCACGCGATTGCGCTTGCCCTCCTATGTGGTTTATAGTGGGGTTCAGAAGGAGAGGGTTAAAGATGGATTTCTGGAGGGGGGAACGCGGGATATAGCCCCAAAAGGAGTGAGGGGATTATCCCGCGGAGATAATGCCCCGTGACCAAATCTGTGACAATCTGTTACAGTAATGCGAATCGGTTCATACACCAAAAAAAACCACGTTTTTTTTCTTATGTCAATCGTTAATTTGTTTGACATTGAGTAATGATGTAGTCCTACCCCCATCCATGACCTTTTCTGCGTCATATTACCCAACCCTTTGCCCAGGCCCACGCGTCTATTTACTATAATATTCTTAGAAAATATCTAATATTGACTTCCCCATAACGGGACGGGTAGGAGTCCCGAATTCAGTCTGCAATATTAAACTATATAACTAGAAGAAGAAAAAAAACGTTCCTATAACTGGCGCCTGGTTCCAGATTACACATATATTCTTATTTCCTTCCGTTAGTTCTGGGTCCGAACTGAGAAAAAAATATATATTCAACAATTCACCCGTCGTCAGACACCAAAGGCGTTTTCCATACCAACTTTTTCACCCATCACCGGAAAAGGAAAGAAACGGGGCGAGGAAAAAAAAATATACGATAGCCTGTCCATCTAAATACATATAACAAAAATATTTTTTTTACTATATTTATATGGATACAGACGAAGGGAAATACTTCAGCCTGAGGGGGGGATAGGTCAGAGGTCATCATTCATCATAGAACCTATAGAAACTCGGGGATGGTTGCCAGGCGGGTTAACCTTTTTAAATAAAGAAGATTTGGGACATATATAAACAGGCTCCGAGAGAGAGAGAGAGAGAGAGAGAGAGAGAGAGAGAGAGAGAGAGAGAGAGAGAGAGAGGCGGTGCGAAACTTAAAGGTATATCCCCAGAAAAACCTCCAGGGATAAAAGTACAGGGGTGCGTGGGTGTCTCCTACGACTTATCTCTTCTTGACTTCAATTTCCGGTAAAAATACAGGGGTATTTTCAATATAGATATCAACTTTCCCTACTCCATCTATGTTTGAAACGTTCATAGCTATATAGCAAGGGCGAATGCATTTGGATCAATCAAAGGTTTATAGATAAAAATATAAAGTATGCTTCACTGAGGCTTGCTGGCGCCGTGTAATATGAGAAACCCCCCTTTACCTCTCAAAATAGTGTTGAACCCCCTCTGCGTATGATTACCTTCACGAGGTCACCGTAACACAGGGAACGTGAGTCAACAGTTTCCTAAAGTAGCAGTTGCTAGTTCTAGTACCAAGAATTAACGTTTGAATTTCCACCACAGAGTACTATTTTCTATAAACCTTTGACCTCAGAAAGAATCTACTCTGATTGGTTAGTTCGTGTGGGGGTTGGGAAGAGGGTCGTTTGTTTTTCATTCTACATGGCTGGGAACTGAAGTGTACTTTTTGTTTTTATCTATAAACTTTTGGATCGATCTTAAATTCACAATGATCTTCTTTTAGCTTATCCCCACTCATCACCTTCTAGTAGAAAGAATTTATGGAGGAAGTCTAGACTAAGTTGAAATATATCACCATTAACTGTAAATAACCCTATGGGTCATAAGGTTAATCTATTGAATTTCTTGGATCAAGTAGATAGATATATTCATTAAATTGTCAACATACACTCCCAGTAACGTTTTTTTAGGCTAAAAATAGGCGAATTACAGTTGATAAAGTAACAGAATTTAAAGTAAGCTCTCACACGTAACGACATTCCCGAATTTTATATAAATTTGAATCCTATGCAAATCCAATGGGGTTAGAAAAAAAGGTGCAGGCGCGATAACTACCCTTATTTCCCTAGTTGGAACAAGTAATGGAGTCATCCTTTAGTAACGTTCATTTAAATTTACTTATCTTAAGCCTTGTTTGCGTTGAATGTTTCATGTTGAACACTCCAAGAGATTGGGTTGTAGTTGTATTACTTCGTACATAGATAAAGGATTTTAATGTCTAAGAAGAAAATCTGGGGAGAGTCTTCTAATTTCCTTCTTGAAGTGACTTAATTGATATTAAGCGACCCGCGAGGCTCGGAAATAGAAACAGGAGTGGGTGAAAATAAATGCATACCCCCCTATGTAGAAATTCTCGCTTTAAAACTAAATTAAGATAGGGTGAAGGGATTATTTACCCGAAACGAAGTTGCGCAAGCTTGTCTTGAAGACGGTAGGTTGTAGACAAACTCAAAACTCAGACGGTTTACTATAGCGAAGATTACTAAGTTTGTTTTTTATTTTTAGGGGTCAGAGTTCAAATTTTTTTGAAGATATACGAAATTATACAGGGTGTTTATGATTTTGTAATAAATTAAAGGGTGTGCTGTGTTCTAAGGGTCAAACTTAGTGGAAAGTGTAAAAGATTATCATGGCTTTAGGAGATATGGGCTCCCAAACAGTGATTAGCCCCTAAAATAATTAAATAAATAGTCACGTATTTAGATTAATTAGCTTTAATTTACCAGCGTAGATTGAAGATTATTGAAGGCTGATAATTAGTTTCACCTGGCTTGTAGTGCTCCGATGCCGCGGGTCTTTTTTTTTCAAATAAGATTTAGTCAAACGATCCGTACTAGTATACGTATCAAGAGCGTAGTGGTTGTCGCATCCACTTAACATCCGGAAGGCCCAGGGTTCGAAACCGCGTGGGTGTGGCGAAATTTTTTATGCTCGGACATTTAAATTGACAACTAAATTAGCTCAAATAGAGTTCAACATCGTGTATCATGGCGCAGTTGGTAGCGGCATTGAATGACGGTACCTGAAAGATCTATCTTCAAAGATGGTCAGTCAGTACCCAATGAAGTCTTGTATAATGAAGATAGTGCTCAGATACAGAAGTTTTTTTAATAGTTAAATTTTAATTCACATAAGATTTAGTCGAACGATTCCCTTTTGTATATGTTTCTGGTGTGTAGTGGTTATCTCACCCGCTTCACACACGGAAGGCCCCGGGTTCGAGACCACGTGGGTGCCGAGAAATTCTTTTATGCTCGTTTGTTTAAATTGACAACTAATTTAGCTCAAATAAGGTTCAACCTCGTGTATCGTGGCTCAGTGGGTAGAGCCGTTGAATGCCAATGTTTAAAGGATCAATCTTCGAAGTGGTCAGTATCCCTCAGTGGATCAGTGTCCGTAGTGGTCAGTATCCCTCAGTGGATCAGTGCCCGAATTGGTCAGTATCCCTCAGTGGATCAGTGGCCGAAGTGGTCGGTATCCCTCAGTGGATCAGTGCCCGGTGAAGTCGTGTCCAATGAAGCTCGTGCTCAGATACCGTAATTGTTTTTTACAGTTAGTTTTTAAGTCAAATAAGACCACTTCGCACTCGGATAGTCGCGGGTTCGAGACCGCGTAGGTGCGGCCAATTTTTTTATGCTCGGAAGTTTAAATTCACAACTAAATAAGCTCAAAGAGAGTTCAAGATCGTGTATCGTGGCGCAGTTGGTAGCGCCATTGAATGACAGTTCCTGAAAGATCAATCGTCAAAGATGGTCGGTACCCAATGAAGTCTTGTCTAATGAAGATAGTGCTCAGATACAGAAGTTATTTTCTTAAAGTTAGTTTTTAATTCAAATGAGATGTAGTCGAACGATTCCCCCATGTATATGTATCATTGGCTTAGTGATTATCTCATCCGCTTCACACACGGAAGGCTCCGGGTTCGAGACCACGTGGGTGCTAAGTAATTCTTTTATGCTCGTTTGTTTAAGTTGACAACTAAATTAGCTCAAAGAGAGTTCAACATCGTGTATCATGGCGCAGTTGGTAGCACCATCGAATGCCAGTGCCTAAAAGATCAATCTTCAAATATGGTCAGTGTTCCTTTTAGCGTCAGTATCCGATGAAGTCGTATTTTATGAAGTTCGTGCTCAGATATCGAAGTTATTTTTTTATGGTTATTTTTAAATTCAAATAATATTTGGTCAAACGACGCCCACTTGTCTATTATAGTTTCGGCGGTGTAGTGGTTATACTATCTGCTTCTCTCCCGGATGACTCCGGGATCGAGACCACGTAGTTGCGGAGTTCTTTTATGCTCGTTAGTTTAAATTCACAACTAATTTAGCTCAAATAGATATCAACATCGTGTATCGTGGCGCAGTTGCTAGCGCCATTGAAAGCCAGTGCCTGAAAGATCAATCTTCAAATATGGGCAGTGACGTAGGGGTCAGTATCCCATGTAGGATCAGTTCCGCAATGAAGTCGTGTCTGATGGTTAGTGCTCGGATGCCGATGTTATTTTTTATAGTTAGTTTTTATTTCAAATAAGATTTAGTCAAACGATGCCCATTTTCATATGTATTAATGGGGTAGTGGTTGTCTCATCCGCTTCACACACGGAGAGACCCGGGTTCGAAACCGTGTAGGTGCGGCGTTGTTTTTTATGCTCGGTAGTTTAAATTGACAACTAAATTAGCTCAAATAGCGTTCAGCAGCGTGTGTCATGGCGCTGTTGGTAGCGCCATTGAATGCTGGAGCCTGAAAGATCAATCTTCAAAGATGGTCAGTACCCAATGAAGTCTTGTCTAATGAAGATAGTGCTCAGAAACAGAAGTTATTTTTTATAGTTGGTTCTTAATTCAAATAAGATTTAGTCGAACGATACGCAATTGTATATGTATCAATGGCGTAGTGATTATCTCATCCGCTTCACACACGGAAGGCCCCGGGTTCGAGACCACGTGGGTGCGGAGAAATTCTTTAATGCTCGTTTGTTTAAATTGATAACTAAATTAGCTCTAAGAGAGTTCAACACCGTGTATCGTGGCGAAGTTGGTAGCGCCATTGAATGACAGTTCCTGAAAGATCAATCGTCAAGGATGGTCAGTACCCAATGAAGTCTTGTCTGATGAAGATAGCGCTAAGATACAGAAGTTTTTTTTTATAGTTAGTTGTTAATTCAAAAAGATTTAGTCGAACGATTCCGTTTTGTATATGTATCTGCTGTGTAGTGGTTATCTCACCCGCTTCACACACGGAAGGCCCCGGGTTCGAGACCACGTGGGTGCCGAGAAGTTCTTTTATGCTCGTTTGTTTAAATTGACAACTAATTTAGCTCAGAGAGGGTTAAACGTTGTGTATCATGGATCAGTGGGTAGACCCGTTGAATGCCAATGCTCAAAGGATTAATTTGCGAAGTGGTCAGCATTCCACAGTGGATCAGTGCCCGAAGTGGTCAGTATCCCACAGTGCATCAGTGCCCGGTGAAGTCGTGTCCAATGAAGCTCGTGCTCAGATACCGTAGTTATTTTTTTATAGTTAGTTTTTAAGTCAAATAAGACCACTTCGCACTCGGATAGTCGCGGGTTCGAGACCGCGTAGGTGCGGCCAAGTTTTTTATGCTCGGAAGTTTAAATTCACAACTAAATAAGCTCAAAGAGAGTTCAAGATCGTGTATCGTGGCGCAGTTGGTAGCGCCATGTCTTACTTTACATGTGTGACTATTTCCTTTTTTAGGGGACAATTAAAGTAATTAATGTTGACACTAGCCACTCAGTTTTGAATCTAAGAACACAGCCTTTAATTTATGACAAACTTATCAGAAGCGTCAGATATTTAGATTTTTTAGAGAATTTCCATCCAGCCTGATAGGTTGCTTTTAACACTTACTTTGGTGTTGAGAGGGTGAAACATTTCTACAGGGGCCATAGGTTTAACATAAGTATTTTCCCCCTGTATGCAGTCTTTCCCCTTATATTTAGTTTTCTTTCAAACCCAAATTGGCCAAGTGATGAAAAAACGCAATTAGATAGCATACTGCCCTTTTGGCTACAAATAATAAAAATAACATTGTAATTGAATTGAATATTTCCGGTGGAAGGGTTAGCTGGGTAGCGGAAGAGGAAACTTTATCCGATAGAAGCGTTCGTATAATCAATAGGACCAATTACCCTAATTTTGAATGTAAGGGAGGAAAAAAATACTGCAAAAGGAATTTGTGCCCGGCAATGCGCATCCATCGGATAGGAGCTCGTTACTCGCCAAGCTCCTAAAATTTGAAGATGCTCCGATAGACAATAAAACAAATCCTCTGGCCTCGCACACACGCGCTCCAATAATTTCACGCGCCTAGACTCTTCCTCGGGCCACGAGGATGGACTCTAGCTACTAGACGATCGTTAAATAGCAATGCGTGGAGGGATAGTTGAACCTTTCCACAAAATATATCCTGGGAAGGTTGGTCGTACTTTCCTAGGTCGCGTTCTTAACTATCTTATCTCATAAATTCTGATGAAAGTATAGGGCGCATGCAGCTCGGGCTGGACATAATAACGAGAGACAAGCCGTGAGGAAAAGAAGCCCAGGCGGAACAATGAAATTTTCCAAAGTTTTTCCTTCTTTGGTGAAACTAAGTTGTAGGCGGTAAGGCTTGGGGCGCTCTCGCCTCCGAGGTAGGTAGGCAGGCAGGCTTACGTTGGCCAACGATACGGGGGAACAGACTGGCACTGGCCGACAAATTGGATTTTCTCCGATTGGCCCCGTTTTCTTTTTCTTTTCATTCGAACCTACCTACCTACCTATCTTGGACCTCATAACATACCCTATCCTCTCGTCCATGCAGTGACCTCGATAAACTGGCGGGTCATTTTATTTACAAAGTGAAATAAGTACTCCGGAAAAGTTGACTCGTTCGCTGTTTTTTCTCTGAAGGGGATTTCTGTATTCCATCACATGAATTTAATCATCACCGCTATGAATATTTAAAGTACCGCCATCCTCCCTTATCAAACCCTTAAGCCTTTGAATCCGCTAAAGTTTCAATGGGGAATAATATAAATTCTTCATAGTACAGATAAGAAGGCTGTTTACCGGGACTAAAAAAATATCCTGCAGATAGTATGGTATACTCAAATTCAACGCTCAAAACTAAGGCGCTTTAATACGCGATGTTAAACCTGGTACGAATGGAAGTAGTACGTTTTTATCAAGCTTGCTTTCTCAATAAGTTAAGAAGCGTATGTACGTTTCTCCCTCGAGTCTCACGAACGGGATATATTTTTTCTTTCTTTCTTTTTGACCCAAAGGGGTCAAAAACTCACCAGACAGTTTTACGGCGCGTTGGAGAATCCTAAACTTTATCGCTCTCTTCAGGGTTCTGCAACGTTACTATATTTTTTTATTTATGCTATTTTGATAAGTTCGTAATACTCTATCCGAAGCGTGTTTCTAGAAGTAAACTAAATAACGTTTATTGATTTTTAGCTGTATAAGAAAGTTCAGGAGGGGGTAAGGGTAAGGTCAGACTAAAGACTTTCTAAGAGAGTATAATGTTAGTGCATGAGATGTTATCCGTGAAAAACTAGGACCAACTTACTTGAATGAATGAAGGAACTTACCTGGGTGTTGTTTAGGAAACCCACCCAAGTTAGACTTGGTACGTATTACCCAGTTTAAAGTGAACGTGAGAGGGTTGTATCGTGGCGGTCAGCCGTTTGTGCCAACAAAAGGCTTGGCTAACAAAAAACCAAGAGGGTGTGAATGGTCGGGTAGTAGTCGGTCATTAAGAGTGACCGGGCGTCTAAAAAAAAAGAAAAGAAATAAGATATAGGGTAGTCCAAGCAGCAGTCGTCGAAAGGAACAAGGCGCTCCTGAAAGTCTGGCTGCACCTCGGAGATCTATAAGTCGATCCCTTGGGTGTATGTACGAACCGAGTTTCCCCTCGATTCATCCGTCACAAAGATCCTAGCTAACCATGCTGACGGAGACATTCGGACTTGAACAGATCCAACCGGGAATAAGACACCGTTCGTAGTTTACAGAGATTACCGTTAAGTATCCCTCCGCCGTAAAGTCGCCTCCAATGGAATTATTTGGGAAAACCAACGGTTTCTAAGATTTCAGGACATTTCGGGGATGTACTATCCCGCTTGAAGGACTTTATTACCTAAGAGAGAGAAGGACCCCCAAAGCTCTAAGCACCGTCCGGGGTGAAATACAAGACGTAATGGGGACAGTTACTTCTCCTGTTAAAGTCTTAAGTCGACTTGCCATCATGCCCTTGACGAATGTTACGCTAACACGATGATGCTTATACTTTTTTCACGAGGAAAAGATTTGGCAAGTTGGACCACAACAAAAAGCGACCCATACTAGGGAGTAGAACCATTCGCAGTATATATGGTGTTTCTGATAAGTGTTTTCTTAGGATCAAACTGAGTGGGAAGTGTCAAAGAACATAACATGGCTCCCAAGTATTAGCACCTCAACAAAGGAAATTTTCACACATGTGAAGTGTGTGTTCAATCGTCTTCAAGGGGTCAATCAATGTTTGGGGGCATATCTCCGTAACTAAATGTTGTAGACCCCATCATGTTCTTTGAAGAACACTTTCCACTCAGTTTGACCCAAGAAGAACACATGCACCCTTTAATTTATGCCAGACTTAATCAGCAAACGTGCTGTATAAATAAGGGATTCGATTAATTTTAAAATCTCTGCGGTTGTATATTTACGAATATCTTCCTATTAATATTACTGAATTTATTCAAGCCGGCAGTACCGTATTCAATATCAATATATATCTATATGAAATGAGTATAGACTGCAGGAAAGGAAAGGAGAAGGCTAGAATGGTATCAAATTCTACCGTGCATAATGTATCACTCGGAATAGTACGACCACACTATCTTTATATACTATATATTCACAAAGGGATGGAGGCGTGAATCTGATACTTTTTGCAGGAAGTTTTGTACCCTTTGCCTTAACTGATCTCCATCTCTCTCTCTCTTTTCTCTTTGCCTTGGGATCGGATGGCGTAACCCGATCTCTAACCACCTCCTCGGCATCCTCTCTCCATAAATATAACGGATGACGAGTTCTATTTCAAATCTAAGCGCTTGCTTAGATGGTCTCGAGCTGCTACACTTAAAAATAATATACTTTAATATAAATAGGGTTGTTTAATTTTATCAAAGGCGGGATGTTGACTAGCGCTGTCGCTGAATCGAAATGGTTGGTCTGGTTTATTTTGATCTATATCCATCCATCCCTGTTACAGTTTTAATTTCCTCTTCCACGTCGCGTGTTTTCCTCTTCTCCCAAGGTTTTCTCTTCTACCTTAATTTCGGGAGTAGCCCTGTATATAATTTAGCCGATGCCATGCCCAAATGCATTCTGGGTATATACGGAATAAAGCTATAATGGGAGGGGGAGTTCCAAAAATGATTAATAACAGGCTAGCGGGGGACGACAGGTAGCCAAAATAAAGGTCTCCCCAACCCAACCACCTCCCAAGTGAGACTGACCCTGATAGATAAACTAACAGTTGCTAGACCTTGCCAAATTTAAGGTCGTGTTCGCACGGATTTCCCAGTTCTGGATTAGGTTAAATTTCTCTGGTTATGTTCAAAGTCTTTTCTTAGCCTACTGGTCTTTCTGTTTGACCACAACCTGCATGCCCAAAGTACTATTTTATTTAATACAGTTGGCGTTAATGGATAATAAAGTAGGTAGACTATTCTATTAGGTATAATATTGGATAAATTTTTATTCCCCGACCCTGAGTATACCTCTTGAATGGGGAAGATACTGTACTAGACACACCGTATGCCAAAAGGTGATGAATGGACCCTGGGGTAGACGGTGCAAGTTTTTGAAGGTGAAAACCCAGACCACATGAACCATGGATATGGATATGTTATACAGGGTGTTTGTGAAAGGTCCATCAATAATGAAAGGGCGTATTTATTGGGCCATTTTGAGTCGAAAATGTTCTATGACATTTTTCCGTTCGGGCCACTGTTTTCAAGTTATGATTGGAGTAATTTACGGATGACCCCTTAAATTTAATTAAGAAATTGAAAGACAGCGCTAATTTAATGAAGGGGTCATCCCTAAAATATTCAAATCATAACTCGAAAACCGTGGCTCGGACGGCAAAATGTCATAGAACATTTTCGACTCAAAATGGCCCAATAAATACGCCCTTTCATTATTGATGGACTTTTCACAAACACCCTGTATAACCTGAAGATTGATGTTTGAATATTTGACAACTTACTTTTAAAGTCCATCAAACGATACTTAATATTAAAAAATATGAAAACATTTTCTAAAGGAGTAAACAAACTGAAGTTAGATCTCCGTTTACGCTAGAAAGGGCTCCATACATACCCCATTAAAGGAAAATCCCGCCAAGATATCTCTCGGGGGCCCCTCGAGTGTATTTCCTGGTACAACTTCAATTGAAAAGAATTCTGCTTGCTTCTTTTTTGGGGCCGAAGACTGAATCGAAGATCTATGACCGTTAACGAACCGTTCGGACCCCCTCTCTCCTTCACACTAACTCCCTGGCGCGAGATGAATGGTGTAGCCATATCTATGGACAAGGGCCGTTTATATTCCCGCCTTTTCTAAGCCCGGAATTTTACCAAAAACTAAGGGAAAAAAAATAGTAATTTCGCGATGAACTTTAATGAGTGACCCCCTATAGTCTTACATGGCGAAAATAGAGTTAACAGTATTCCTCAAAGTCTGCCTCTTAATTGCCACATAAATTTAGAGTTACTCTTGTTGAAGTGTATCATTCGAAGTTTGGTTGTTAAGTTAATTAAAGTTTGCGGAAAGAAGTTCCGGAAGTACACTAATGGAAGTAGAGTAAACATTTGATATTTTAACCAGAAGTATATAATACTTCTTTTCGAGAGAAGTGTACCACAAAGCGAGGTAATTGTAACATGATTCTTATCAACATCAGAATATTTGGAGCAAGGTTACTAAATCTAATCACTTACGCGATAAATAGTTCCCTCATCATTTCTCTATTAACACTGAACTATTTTAGAAGGCGCGCTTCGGGATTTTTGTCCCACGTCAAGACGAAGTTTGTGGGTTGATTGCTGAGGATTCAGTACCGAACCTTTATAAAATTCAACCCCACGGTGCGGTAGTTACCCATCTGAAGTTTGATGAGCAGGAGAGCAAACTAAAAGCTTGCATGAGCCTGGGAAGAATCATGTTACGTAACTGAAGTATTAAGAATTTACAGAGTGTCATCCTTCTTCTCTTATCCCCTTCTGCTTTGTTTAACTCAATTGAAAATTGTACAAACGTTGCTTAAGAATTGTTTATTTCACATCGAGTTATGACCATCCTTGGTCGGTCAATCTAGTAAAAGCGGAAACGGTAAATATTACAAGAGTGACGTATTGACCTCCCGTCATCGTTTTAGCTTTGTAGGTGGTCTTGATGTCTTTCTTTCGAGAATCTTTTGACTTTTCTTTTTAAAGATTTAGACTTCATTTTTCCTTCTTGATGGCCCCCATCGTGGGGTCCCATGATGAATTCTGATGAAAGTTAGTTTTTCGATTTATTCCCCTATCACTTTATTATATTTTGTTCAAATGTTGAAAGGAATTTATGACAGTATCCGTATTTTTTTCTTATTTCTCTTTGAAAGAAAGCCAATGACGCTGTTTCTATATATTTAATTAATGATTTCGACTTCCTTAACCCTCGACCTCTTAACGATATACCCCGGCCCAGAATGGAAGTATTTGCGATCGTGGCGCCGTCCTAAATAGAAAAGACGAACTATAATTGCTATCTTAATTAAATTATTTAAGTGTTAAATTAAATTAAATTAAACTTAGGTAATATTTTCATTTGGATTTTTGCTCGGACAGTTCTTGATTTTGGAAATTAATCTAGGGCGTTCGGGTTTAGATGGATTGGGTTAATAATAATTGTTGAGAGAAGTTTGCGTAGGAAGCGAACCGATAGGCGTCTATATCCTCCAAACCTCCTGTTACGCGTTACCCCTGACGTTGACTGAAGTGTGGATCTCATATCAGAGGAGAGAGAGAGAGAGGGGGTGTTACGGCGTCAGTCGATAATTGGGCACATCTATTACTTATCGATCCTTACAGGGGGACCGGGGGAGTGGGAGTTGCCATAACCTTTCGACGTTATTGGTCAGTAACGTGATGGCCGACTTTTCTGCAAAACTATATCCCGATCACTCCGTATCATTTCGCTAAGGTCTCGTTCACATCTGTCTCTTTAAAGTAAACCTATAGAGAGATTAATTATTATTTTGATACGTATAAATGAATCAAATACTTCTTAACGCCTTATATAAAGCGCGGGGAAGGTTTGTATCTGTCCAGTATAGTTCGAACCCATCTTTTTTATTTCTCGCTCTCTCTCTTCTTAGTGGATATTGGGTTTTTGGCGGGAAGGAAGCCCCACGCGTTTGCCGTCACTCTGGCTCTCGTATTTTCCTCGCCTTGGATAAATAAGCTATAGCTTGAAAGCTAGCTGGGAAAACACATATAGAAAGAGCTATTGGCGCCAGTCAGTCGACTTCTATGAGATGAAAACGTCTATTTTTTTTTTTTTTTTTGCCCCCTTATTTTTCTATGGTTAGGCTTCACTTTTAGACGTGTATTCTTATTTCCTCTTACGGCCGCCATCTCTATATGGAAAAGAATATTTCTTTTATTTACTATGGAAGGATAGATTCTGTTTTAATAATATAGTATAAGAGGAAGGACAATTGCCAAAAATCCTCCTTCCTTTTGTATAACAATAGTACTTGTTTCTCCTACACCCCTCCCCCATTTTTTCGAGAGCTTTTCAATGAATGAGTTAACGACCGGAAACGGAAATGAAAACATTTGTATTTTGCCGCTGTGCCCGCCGGGTGCTTACCATGGGTTATTCCCTTTGGACCTTTGGAAATACGTATTAACTCTAGAGCATCTCCCTCATCTCTCTCTCTCTTCATCTTGAGCTTCTTCACAGTATAGAAGGATGCTTGTCTTCATCATCTCCCTTTTGGTTGCTAGTTTAATGTTTCGTAGCTCGATTGTGTCCCACGATCCATTAGAACATACTTTCTCTTTTTTTTCTTTAAAAGAAGAGGCTTGGGTTAATAGATGAGATAGTTGAGATAGTTGAGATGTTGTTTTTATATATATATTTGGGAAATGGAATATTTTTAACATAAATGAATTCTTTCTTAGCTATCTCATCTGTAGTTTTTTTTTTCTCCACAGAGTGACGTATGAAGGGGTAACGCTTAAAAATTCGCGAGTCGAGCGTAAGAAAGTAAAACATCATGATTCATCTCCGCTACGTCAATTTTCGCTTCTTAATATATTTTTTTTCTTCTACTATGTTCCCCAAATTCTATAGTTGCATGGGACTTTGCGGGCAGATAGGCTTTTTTCTTCTTCTTCTTTCTCCATTGTAAACTAGATTAATGGTGTGAACTCAACCAATACTCTCTCTCTCTTTCTGGCTTGATATGGTCTTCTAGGCCTAGTTCTAGTTCTAGAAAGTCTCGTGCACGGCGCAGACTAACTCGCGCGATGATATCCTAAGGCCTTTCACGTACATCATTGAATTTTTTTCTTATCATTCATTACTTCTTGTGGGGGAAAAAAATAGGTCAAAAATAGAGCAAATAATATCGGTTGCGCGCGCTCATCCAAAAATATCTTAAACCTCTTAATATAAATGATTTGGGTTTCTGAAAAAAAAATGAAAAATTGCGCTCTTGTTTGAAAATGTATAACCCTGAACTTTGTGTGTGGTAAAAGAATTCGACCTTTAATCTTGTCACGTGAAAGCTTAAATTTATGGAGCGCAAAACGTTTCGAACGACTCTTTGTTTCAAAAATGGTGGAAGGAAGTGATGGTGTCGCCTCTAACGGCGAGGAAGAGAATAGAGGACATTAATGAGGCGAACCAATTCGACAATTTCGCGCCTTTTCGACTTTGAACTCCCAAAGTTTTCCGATATAGTGCCCCCCAACAATTCGAAGGAAAGCATTCCGGATGGTCAATTCGAAATGAAGGCTATTCTCTTATGTCTTCAGTCGTTTCGGAAGTTGTAGTTCGACTCGTGGGGTATTCGGAACTATCACCTTCTTTTATGGCGGGACCATGGAGTGATCGTAAAAGTTTAAATACCAACTACAATTTCTTCCGCGTAAATTTCAGAAGTAAATTTACACTGAAGTTATACGCTTTAATTGATAGACTTCTGGCAAAAGTGTGAAGTAAAAAAAAAAAAGAAACCCTGGTCAGTAAAAAAAAAAAACAAGAAAACTTTGCCAGGAATGGATGGGGCGTTTGACCAGCAGCTTGACCCACGTATAGGGTGGGCACGCGCTCGCGGCCTTGCCAGCTATTTTGCTGACGTAGGCGGTGAAACGAACCCTATAAGGAGAGACGTGAAGTTAAGAGAAGCGAAAGCATACGTTAACGTTTTGGTACAGGGAGAGCTCGGGTCTATCCGAGGAAATTATGGAAATGAGGTTGCGGCCCTCGCGCTCGCGTTTGGAAACGGGGCGATGGAGCGAACGTCGCCTGGCAATCCGTAATAGGAAATGGCACAAATTTATTCCGTCCAAAACTAGCTTGAGTTTCCCCCCAAATAGTCGCTAGAACGGAAGTCACCGTCCAAAAGACGGGAACGAAACGGGGGAAAGGCGCGAATCTAATAGGCCTTCGCTTCGATAGCTTTAAACTAAAACAGGACTCTAAAACTTCATTCCTGGTCCGTCAGTATATGATCTTGGATTTACCCTTTCTCTCCCTCTCTCTTGTCTCTTTAGTACAACTCTAATTAAAACCGATTTAGGCAACGCTTCGAATCCTATAATATCCGGTTTCATCATCTGAACCTTTATTTATTTAGGACATAGCCTTACTTACCTCTAACCGGTTGCAGTTATACAGCGTTTGCCAGGGACAAAATTGTATAAATTATTTTAATTTTTTTGTTCAAGAGATAATTGGTAAATGAATCGTCACGTGAATTCCTTTGGGATGGAGTGTCTTAATTTTTCAAAATTTCACTTGATACATCTTAAGCGCGAGCGTAAAAGTTTAAAACACGGTGGTGGCGGCGGTTATCTTTGTAACAATGCTTTGAGTACCACCATGAGAGAGGATGGGCACTGGTAACGAATGGCTTCACATCCTTTCCAAAAATTCTCTCTTGGCGTTTTTATCGGATTTCGTATAAGTCTTTGCGATGGGGAAGCAACCCATGGACTATTTCCGTTCTTTACTTGGTACATATCCGTGTTGTTCCTCGTTATACTATAGCTGAAGCTGGTAAATTTTCTCTGGTACTTTAAAACGAAAAGGTCCATTGGATACCAGGGACGAAAGGGTTGGGTTATTCGCTCGGAAAGAACGTGGGTCCACTTTGAAGTTGAATAGAGGTTTATGTATGACCGAGGGTTTTTAAAGATCTATGTTTAAGAGTTTGGGTTTAGTCGGGTTATCCGATTGGATTGGGGATGACGTGAAAAAGCGTGGAAATATGCAAATTAAGACGTATAGTAGCGGCGTAAAAGTGAGGGGGGAGGGCTTTGAACCCTCTCACTTCCGGTCCAATGTCTTACGAGAGGTGTATATCAGAATGGCTGCTGCGGTGGTGGTTTTTACAGCCATGCATGGAAGTGACTCACCATCTTACTCGTAAAAGGAGGAGGAAACGAGATTTTTCTAAAGGAATTAAGACCCGAGATACAATTAAGACTTGATGGAGATGAGAAACTCGGGGTGTGTGAAAGAAGCTTAATTTATTTCAGGGTTGCGAATGAACCTGGAAAAATCGATGTAATTATCAATTTATTTTTCGATGTAATTATCAATTTATTTTATACGTAATGCGAACGCTCTCAGTTTCTTTAGAGTCAATAAACTGATGGGTTTTGGGAGCAAATTCGAACTAGAAATGATTTATTCTTTCAAAAACGACAGCGGGGATTAAGTTTTTGACTCCCCACCCCCTCTTTGTCGGCGGCGACTAGCTATAACTTCAAAGGAATCGTATTAACCCACCCACCACTCTTGTTCTTTCGTCACGATCGCTAAACGACACTAAAACAAAAACCAAAGAAAGATCAATTGATGGAATTCGGAGAAACTAAGAGTAATTTTTTATTTTATTTTTCATTTTTCACGTCGCGACCTTTCTCGACCCTTTTTGGTTTTGCGACCTTTCAAGTAAGGGGATAGGGGTGGGTATGGAATAAGAAAATAGATCTCGAAATAAATTGTATTCTTGAGCGGCCACTATCCGCGAATCCGAGACGAGTAAATCCCTCTTGAAGTTCCCTTCACAAAAGGAGAGACAATGACGACTTAAAGATTCCTTAACTAGCTTCGTTTAAGGGTTTGTGGGGTGGGGTCCGACATTTACTCGAAATCCCTTACACTTCATGCGAAATCGCGAAATCTTTCACACAAAATCACGAAATCTTTGAAGAAATTACGAAATCAAAGAGGAAATTCCGAAATCTTTAGCGAAATCAAAGAGGTAATTCCGAAATCTTTTGCGAAATCAAAGAGGAAATTCCGAAATCTTTTGCGAAATCAAGAAGAAATCACGAAATCTTTGTAGAAATCACGAAATCGCGTGCACTTTCTTTTCATGCGAAATTGCAAAATCTTTCCCACAAAATCACGAAATCTTTGAATAAATTAAGAAATCAAAGAGGATATTCCGAAATCTATGGCGAAATCACGGAATCTTTTGCGAAATCGTAGAATTAAAGAATAAATTCCGAAATCTTTGTAGAAATCACGAAATCTCGTACGCTTTTTTGGGAATGTAGAACCCCTCGGTTTGTGAAGGTACCTTTCATCCAATGGCCATTTATTTCGAAAGCATAAGGAGCGGTATAGTTCCAAGATAGATTTTTTTAGACCTACGGTGGGATTCTTTGAAAACGATCTGGCTGGGATATTTTGAAAGAGGCGCGCGTGTTTCGCATCCTACAACTTCAAGGATACTTCATTCTTTGAGGAGGAGGAAGATGCTGGGGATGAAAAGAGGATGAGTTTTTGGAGAAAGCTTTATTCGATGGTGGTGGCGGTGCTGGTTCGTTCCTACTATACGTTCTTTCGTCCATCGTTTATCATTGTCGCTTTTGTTACGTGGGTAAAACCCCGGAATTGAAGAGCGAAGGGGCTTTAGAAATATACCCCTTTTTCTATAGTATCTTCTTCGTTCGTGGTTTTCTCTCTCTATGCGCTCGCTGACGCTGCTTCTCATTTTTCTCTCTACAAATTTTTATTTTTTTTTTGTTGTATTTTCGTGGATTTGCATCCTGGGCCTACCCTACAGAGTTCCAGGTTTTGAAAACAACTTTGACTATTCAAGATAAATAATAGCTTTGCATAGAGTATATTTCGAAAAAATAAAAACAATGAGAGGGATATTTATCAGCCACGTGACCGTGTTGACGTCACGGGATGAGTTAAATGTTTTACTTGAACGCCTGGTGAGGTATTACCCTCGATACACACCGGTGTTCTGCGTAAAGCTATCATATAGGGGCACTGAAGTAAATGATGGCCATTCTCCCACGGGATGCAACTGGAGCTGGTTTCTAATATTGGATTTTACGATATATTTTTTCGAATTTTGTTTTATTAGGTTTTCTTTCATGGGTGGGGGTTTTTTCTTTTGGAAAAGGGGCTATTACCGAAATGAGTTTTTAAAACAGCTTTGAACACTTTTGTCTCCGGTCTTTGAAGAAAAAGAACGAAGAATTCCGGGCTAAGATAAATTCGTGCGGAAATGGACTTGGATCATGGGGGATTTTTACTCCAATATGTCTGCCCCCGAACCCTAAAATTCCATCCATGCCCCAGCAGCTATACACTCTACCCTAGAGAAAAAAAGAAAAAAAAAATTCATCCTTTTTTTCTTCTTCTTTTGCTCTTGGGCTTCCGTTTAGGAGCCAAAACGTTTTAGACCGAATTTACTTCATTTATCCATGAATTTGAAGGGATAGTGCAATTTTAATATGAAATACTTAAGGTTGAGGAACAATTGTTTACATTCAATGGTGGAATGACTCAATTCTTGAATAGGTTTCACCCTTCCCAAACGAAATGAGAGAGAGAAAGAGATGAAGAAGTGGGACACGCTAAGCCTATCACGAAAAGCATTTTGTACCTCGCTAAAAACGTGTTAGGATGTTAACCTTCGCCGCGGGAAAGAATACATTTTTTTCTTTTCTTTTCTTTTAGGTGTGCTAGGCTTAAGTCTTAAAATGTCACCCTTTACAAAATATTTTTTTTTCTTATTTTTGCTTGAATCTTTGTGATTTTTTCGACCTTATTTTCTTACACTCGAGAAATACCCTTAAATTTGGAACTAAATGGTTTCCATGGCAATTTAGGTTGAAATTCAGAAGTCACTGACAGCGTAAATAAATTTTTACGGCAAAAACTCTAAAAGTGTAAATATGACAAAAAAAAACATGGTTTGGCACTCTAACCAAAAAAAACCAATAATTGATTGAATTTCGTTCTCTTTCTTGAAGTAAAGTTATCTTTGGATTTGGTTAAAAATACCAAAAGTTCATAGATATTAAAGTGTAGCTACAATTGCTTGCACCCCTGTAATATGAGAACCCCCCACCTTTTACCTCTCAGGAGAGTGTCGACCCCCTCTGTATAGCACAGGGAACATCCTGAATAGAGGTGCTAGCTATAGTACCAAGGATTAACGTTTGGAGTTCCATCATATAGTACTATTTTCTGTGAACCTTTGACCCCAAACACACGCACTCAAGAAAAAAACCTCTTCTTCATGTAGAACTTGAGAGGAATGCTGTTTGCTTCTCATGGCGTCTACAGCCAAAGACTGGGAACTGAAGTATACACTTTATGCTTTTATCTATGAACTTTTGAAAATACTTAGTTTGGTGCGTTGGAATAATGATGGGGGAATTTAAAGGTTTTTTAGAGCAAATGTATTTACGTTTTCTCTCATTTTTTTTCTTTTCTAGATTGGAATGAAGTCGAAGTAGCTGGTAGCGGCTTTCCTCTCTTTGAAGATAACCCTGATCTCCCAGTGTCGTTTAACCTCTTGGGATGAAGTTGGCGCAACGGGAGATGCTCTATAGCTCTCCTTATCACGTGATGGAATGATGTATGAACTTATGAGTAAGTCATTCAACATTTTTTTTTTCTACTGTCGGGCACGTTCCCTGCTCCTGCGTCGATATCTATCGCTTAAATTCCTTGACTCATTCCCAGTTAAAATTTTAGTCTATTCCGCGAACCCCTTGAGATATGTCTAGTTTAATTGCAACGCCACATTACAGGGGGATAGACTTATTCGGTGAGAAGAGCGTCTCGCCTTTGACAATGGAGTCAGTTCGCCTTAAGCCTCGGCCTCTTTTAAACCTTATTTTATCGTTAAGTCCAATTTACATAACTATACTATAGGAAATTGAAACTCCCGCCTAGCCTATTATAATCCCTGTGATTGACACTATTTCTTGGCAGTGCGTTTGATACTGTTAGTGAGTAGGTTCTGGTTACGGAGATTAGGGAAAAGTCACTTTGTATCTTTGGGGAGGCTCGACGCTTTACTATTAGAATATTCTAGTACGTATCGCGATAGTTGCAACTAGGGTTAATAGTGACGTTTACGCTTCGATGGTCTAATCCCATAGAGGGATTTAAACCAATATCCTCTCTCAATTTAAAGCGTCTATTGGGGCCATTGTAAAAGGGGTTTTCAACTCCTAAACCAAAGGCGTGGTGTGTCAGTCCCTAAAAAAAACCCGAAAGAATCCCCTGGTGTGCCAGATTTTTTTCAAATATTTATGATGTGCCACGTTTTTTCACTTCAAGTTGACCATCGTCCCTACAATGGCTATTTGCGAAAGGAAAGGGGGTGTTCATTTCCTATCCTTTTCGACCAAAGGTCACTCGTACCATAAATCACCCCAAAACAACCCTGAACCTTATTTTTATTTACTTTTCTCCCATTACTAAGCCTTGGTTATTGTTAAGTTAGGCTTAGCAGCGGAGCGTGGGTGTTCGGAACTTCAAGAGAGAGAGAGGCTCTTGACCGGAAACTCGAGCTGTATCCTTCCGGTTGGTTCTCTTTGAAGTAAGGGACACGCTCTCTCTGTCCGGATAAAAGGGTTCAAAGGTCGTATCCTTTTAAATAAGGGAATATCTCTTGTAAAAGCTTTTAACCTCCTCTGCCCCAACGATACGTAATGCGTTAGAAAAGCTAGGCTTGGTCATATCCTTTCTTGATGGTTCTCTATAGAGGCCATATTTTTCTCGGCTTTAATAATTCAGTATTGTAGGTTAGGGTTTTATCTGGTCTATGGCGTATAAAATCCGTCTGTTCCCCGTCAGCTTGGAGTAATGTCTCTTCTCCATAATGCCCAAGGACCACACACTTATTTTAGGGGTAGAAATTAATGGATTGGACCAATGGGGATATCCGCTCCGCACTTTGAGAAAGATGGTTTTTGGCCTATTTTATCCGGAGCCGTCATAGACCGTCCGTTTTATTGAGTTAATAACGGCGTATAATAGTTGAGAAGAAGTTTACTCGATCTTTACAAAAAGATTTGTTTTGTTGGGCATAGTTAGTTTTCCCATCGTTAAGATGAATTCCATAATTAACAGCTTGCGTATGAGATAAATTAATCTTGAATGCACACCTTCCTCTTTCGTTCTCTTTATTTCCTGAGGAAGAAATCTTTTGGACTCGGAAAAGAAACTGAACGTTCTTTGCGCGAAAACGAAAAACAATCGCAGGAGTAATTAAGACTTTCTGAGACTCATACCGCTTAGAAACTAATTAGGCGAATCCCTTCCAACGATCCCTTTTCTCTCCATCATTCATCTTGAGCTTCTTTTCCTCTCTTCTTCTCATCCTTCATGCTAAAAAGCAATCGGTCAGTTTCAAGAGAAACCTACCTACCTCTTCAAGGGGAGAAAAGATTTTCATTTTCATTTCCCAGGCAGTAGATTCCTATTACAATGAATTTATTTCAACAATCCCATGAATATTTCACCCGTATAAGTATAAGTAATAATGGGTCATCTAATATTATTGTTAAGATGGTGTGTACTCCTTCCTCTCTATGCATCTTTTATTTAGTATTCTCACAATACCGAGATTTCTTTTTCCTCTTGGACACCACTGATAACCCTATATGAAGAGAGGTCAGGCCATTCTCAAGAAGGTTGCTTGTCCAGTAAGCTATATACCCTCATGAATGCATCCACGGTCTTCCCTTATTTCGATGGATGAGTATGGTAAAAGGTCGTAACCCCGAAATTCCTACCCGAGGACGTAATCATAACTTTTGGCGCGTTGTTGATCTTGCGATGGATTCTGGGTCGTTTTTACCGTGTGCAATATGAGCGAACGGCACTCTTTACTTTCAATGTATTGGTTAGATGTCTACGGGGATATGATACAAATTCAATGGTAGACTTACTATTGGTGGAGACTGGCCGTTTCTCCATCTAGTTGCCTTTGATTTAGCACTTAAAGGCGGTGAGTCGGGGTTGAATTCGCTCCCCGAAATGCATTTTGCGGCCAGGGAGGAAAGGAAAAAACCCCATTTATTCCATTAAGGAAACTCTACTAGAAAAGGAAATGGAAGGGAACCACCCTGATGGTGCACCCCGACCCCAAAAACACCCATTCTTTTCTCTTAGCCATGGGAGATCATCAAATATAGTATTCTTTTCCAGATCGACCAAGGCTGCCCGGTTTTGTTTGTGATATACTTATGGTCATTTTCTCAACCCGGGGTTTTTGATGCATTGCCTTTCGACATTATCTTCGTGTTATTTCAAACCCCAACCCACACCCCGTGAAGAAAATGTGGGGTTCGAAGCTCATGTGAACTGTTGGACTTGGTTGGTGCTTGTTGCTAAGCCAATCCAAGAAACGTGTATACCAACCACTTTCAATACCTCTGAAACATTTTTGATTCCTGCAGCTACAACTTTAACGGGGATGAGAGGGGCGGGTTTACCCCAGAGAGCGCCATTTTGAATAATTCATTAACTCACTCCTAGATCTAGAGCCGCAAGTAGTTCAAGTTCTCGAATAATTATTATCGTATAATTGAATTGGTGGGTTATTCACTCCGCACTCCACTCGACACTGATCAGGAATCTCTCGTGACACTTGTCTCATTCTTGGTTCTCATTTTTTGGGGGTAGGGGGCGTGAACCCCTTCTGACTTCGTTAAAGAAATCAAGCTTTTATTAGCAGTGAGAGAGTGCACGGTGCAGGTTGAAATTTTTATTATCAAGGGACTTTTAACGTGTACGAATTTAGGATTTCGGATAATCATAAAAAGCACGATATCTAGACTAGGGGAAGGGGCACTGGCTCAATGATGAAACTATAGGGTGGATGCTCCAGATGGGACCCAAGGATAAAGGGTCCCCAAGGGGGTTCTTCTCAATGATGAGTACGAGGGTGTCTAGATTATTTTGGGGGGACAATTTCCAATGCCGATGGAAAAAGGAGGGGGATATTTTTTTTAATTATGGTGGAACGCCTCGAGAATAGTTTACTCAGTGATTCATTCATCCAATACATCATGGGATTGTTGGAATTCAGTCTTATCCTCTCTTTAGGCCTAAACAGATTTAGGAAACGTTTTGCTGGCCGCGGTTTTTAGTTATTTTTGTTTGCTCGAGTGTTTGGTGCTGTGTTCGTTAAGGGCGTAATTACGCGTAATGACTTTGTAATTACAGCCAGGCGAGAGTGTATCTCCGGTGATAATGACGTTAAGCCTTGTCCTATTAGGGTTAGATTAAAAATAATAGGAGCGTGGTGGTCCCGCGTATATGTTTAGAGTTATACCTCGAGGGACGAATTATTTCATTTTTATTTCAACAACGTTCACGCAGCTTGTTGAGATTTTAATTCGTCGGAAGGTAACGTTGTAATTATTATCGTATACCATCTTGGAATGGTAGTATTTTTAAATGAAATTTACCGAAAATATGGTCATTGTAAGGTTGTATCTGATGTATGTAATTTCAACGGGTCCCTCGATTATTCTAAACTAAAGCAACATTATCTTTCGAATCACATATTCCTCGGAGAGCCATCAACGCCACCGTGATAATCATGGATGCTGCATGGTTACGCGCGCGACGTCCCGGGAATACAATACTAGTTTTGGGGTGAAACATACTGCGGGTATTGTCAAAGGCTTAGGTTTTGGGATGTTGTGAGTCACTCTTTTGGAATTATACTTCTTCCGCTTGCCCGTGTGAATCTCGCGGCCCTAAACCCTAATGTCAGTTCGACCTCTGAGGGGTCAGCAGCTAGCTATCCTTGTTTCGCAAATTGACCACTGATCGCGTCACCACGCGTCTCTTAATAAAGAGAGAGCCATCCCCCCCGTTCGCGCGTGACGCACTCTTACCCTCAAGTTGCGGAGACCCATTCTTCCGAAAAGTTACACCTATAAAAGGGTGAATGTTAACTAGAAGAAAAATCTGTTTCCCGTGGAATGTCGATAAAAGGATGACGGAGGACTTAGACGCGTGCCAGATCGGATCGGATCGTGCATCGTATGTTTCCTTGGAGTTTTGAGGGGGATGATAGAGACTGAACTATTTGTTGCGGCCTATATCCGTGGAATCTGAATAGTCGAGCTATATAGAGGAGTGAAGGATTATCTTTACAGGATAGAGATGGAGACGCTTTAGAAAAGGGGTTTGCAGTCGTCGAACCGATCCTAAGCCTATTAGGCACGTAACTAGGAATCTCTCTCTCTATACCTTCCCTATCTTTGAAAATGGTGTCGATTTCGCTCGGGACTAATTGGAATATCATCTACCTTCTCTGTCGCTTTGAGATTATCCCTTGGTTTGATATAAAGTGTGTTTCTGATAAGTCTGCCATAAATTAAAAGGGGGTGTGTTCTTAAGGTCAAACTGAGTTGGAAAATGTCATATAACATGGATTGGGTGTACAATACATACGCAGAATCGGGCTCCCAAACAAGGCAATGTGGAGAAGTTAGCTTGTCCAGCGTACACGCACTTCTACCCATTTTATGGTGTACTTCTGTAGCTAGATAAAGGTTCAATAACGTTTTTTTGATTAAAGACTCCTCATGTGTGACTATTTCCTTGTTTTAGGGACGAGTCAATGTTTGGGAGCCCATATCTCCATAACTAAATATTGTAGACCCCATCTTCCTTGAGTCACTTTCCACTCAGTTTGACCCAAAAAACACGCCCTTTTATTTATGTCAGACTTACCAAAAGCACCCTGTATTTTATATTAAAACGCCATCATTTCCATGAAACCACTAATCCGTTACTTATTAAATTTCTATCCCAAATGTAACCTGATAGATTAACCCCCAACCGTAATCAATTTTGTGTAAGCTTCGATTACGTTTAGTATCAATTTACGAGGAAGATGCAAAAATAAATTTTATTAAACCAAGCCACACATGATTATGTTTGGTTCCAAACCGTTAAAACAGTTCGGAATTTTTTCTTTCCTCTTTTTAAGGCATTTATAAAAGGTTTTTTATTTGTATGAGTCGTCTTTCGGAATTTATATATTTTATTTCTAGTTGTCGCGTGGTCGGTCGGTTGAGTCACGTTTATATCACAGCATGCTGGGCCCCTTTAGCTTTAAAATTGTCAACTTTAGAAATATTTTTTGCCCCTCGTGGTGGTTTGGGTTGGGGCACGAATCCCTTTCGAGGGTTAGCCCATAAATGCGAATGGGAATTATTCTTTCGTAAATCAAAGCCGCTAGGGAGGATTCCGACTCTCTCTCTCTCTTCCTCTTCCAATCCCTCGCTCTTGGGCTTCCTTCTCCGCATCCTCCAGTACACTATAATTCCATATTATTGTAGACGTTTCTCATGGTATGTAAGGATGTCAGCTTGGCCTCGCGTCCCTTATTTTTATATATTTTATGTTTTTGTGACGGGGGTAAGTTAGACCTACAACCCGCTGCGCCATTTTCATCTTGAGCTTCTTTCCCCCCCCCCCGATCCCGATTCCCATCCCAATCTCTTTATTTTTTTCCTTTCCTTCTGTGATCCATGGGAGCACTCTGACTTCTAATAGGGGTCTCACTCTAGTAATAGACGACCGCAAAAAAATGAGAAATAGAAATTAGACCTCAAATTTGGTATATAGGGGAGTCACGAAGACTTAAAAAAATTAAACATCCATCCACTCCCAAGGCCTACTGTGGAAGTCCCGTTCGCATTCAGGAGAGGATTTGTGACGCGCTTTTTTTTTTAGTCTTATATCCCACAATGGGAGAAAGGGGTGAACAAGGTTATCGCTTGTCAAGTGGCAAGCGGCAATGGAGATTCCGAAAACTCGCACTACAAACTGCCCTCTTGTGAGAATCTTGATAAGTAAATAAAGCGTCAGTTGACTGTTGTTAGGCAATCAGTACGATGCCTTTTTGACCATAATGCATTTTGTGGTTGAATGAGGGCGCAAAATAGTGCCCACGTGACCAGAATTAACTGGGAGGTTAGGCTCCTTTTGCAGAATCTATTTCACCCCACAATTTCCTTCCTTTTATACTCCTTCCTTAAATTGGACATTACAATTAAATTATCCTGTTTAGATTGTAAAGTTTTATCTTTTGAAATTGGGAATAATTTCAAAATCGCTATATGCGAACTAGACTCGAATCAAAAAAAAAGGAAAAAAAAAAATCTGTGTGTACTTTTTTCCTAGTCTGTCAATCCGTAACATGGCAACTATATTCTCCCCATCTTCTTATTTCCCCAAAAAACGTTGGACCAAAATGACGTACGATAAGTCCTACACATATTGCGTTCGATTTTTATCCACCCGTATTTTTTTTTTTCTTCTTCTTCTTCCTCCCTTCCCATCGTTCCTAGCGTCATCCTATGACTGGCAACACTGAGTTCTCCAAGTTTCCACCTTCCCCGATCCCATTGATAAACCAATACCGTTTTTTTTTCTCTCTCTCTCTTTACCAACGAGGTGAGTTAAAAAAATCCTCCAGAGAGGGTAAAGTCAGTCGGGTTGTGGAAAATTTTCTATTAGTAAAGGGTGAGATCCAAGTCTTAAATCTGAATATGTTGCCCACCCTTCCTTTGAGGATTAGTGTTGTTATACTTCTGTTCTGAACTATTTTCTTCCCTATGAAGTTTATCGTTATATATTACTTCGCCTTAAATCTAACTATATTGTCAGTTGCGGTTGGAAAAGAAGCTATACGTCCATGAACCTGGCGCGAATACAGTCATTGTTAAGAATTATGCCCAATATTTTTACATAACTTAGCGTTTCCTACATTCATCTTAAAAGGGTGGACGGTTTAGACTGTAAAAGGTCTATTTTTTCGCCCTTTTCCTATTGCGTGGTCTATTTTTTTTTTTTTTTACAGGGGTCTTGTAGGCTTACCAGCATAGATGACTCTTTTTTGAGGACCATAGATATCATAGGAGAGGGGCGAAACGGTCCCTAGAGTGATATTAATCTATATAGGGGTATATACCTACTGTACTCTCTCTGAACCAACCCATATCGCTTCTGTTTTTCCATTAATATTATGAAGAGAAGGGGGAAACTCTTGGACATAGATATAAGAGGATATACTTCAAAATCATCATAGTCTGACGATGGACGTCCCTTCATTCAGTATTAAACAGTGTATATTTCTAATATCCATGGTTAAGCATCCGCATCTCCCCGGCGCGGCATCTTGGGAGAGGAGAGAAACAAAATGTTTATCTCTACAGTGGGGGATCAGTTTGGATGCTGTTGTATATTCCATCCTCCTTCTTTCTCGGTTATCTTTCTTTTGGGCGACTTATGCCAGATAGAATATTTTAGCGCGGGGGACACGGGTTTCGACCCCCCCCCGCTTGTATGCATTCATTATGAATGACGCAATGAAAGGAGGATATCCTATAGCATCGCATCGCATCGCGTCTTTTGTTTTTCGGAATTATTTAGCTAAGTGCTTTTTTTATTCTCTCTGTTCTCTTCGAGACCCGCAAATGATTAATTGTTCTGGCTTCTTCCATTATGAGTTTTTGCATCCATTTTTTTTTTATTCTTAACTCTCTAGACTTCCGCTAGGGGTCGTAACGTTTTTAACCATGGATCGACTTTGTCCCAAAAGAATTAGGGTTTTTGGTGAAGCGTTTTTTTTTTTCATGTGTTTTTATTGACCCTTGCGTAGTAGTTTTCCACCTATATTTTTTAGGTTATAGTATGAAAAGTTCCATTCTACTAATTTCAGTATTTATTTTTACTATATTTCATTATTATTAAATTTTCGCAAAATTATATGGGAATTATTAATAGGTTATCAGTTAATTAAGTTTGTCCACTGGAGTGAAAATTGACGTTGAGTAGTTAGGTGAGGTAATAGTAAACGCTGAATTCTAAAATAAATTTGCAAAATTAAGTAGAAATATAATTAGGTTATCAGTAATTAAGTTTAGACGCTCTTGGTCAGTTTTCCCACTGAAGCGGAAATTGCGGGGGTTTGTAGTATAGGTGAGGTGATGGCAAACACCCTGGAACACAATGTTTATGGTTGAGAGGCATCGCGGGATAGTATCCCCCGGTTCAAAAAAAGACCTTAATCTCCTTTGTGGGCCATATAGTTATAACAAGGCTGGCCGGACCATTAAGCAAAGCTTGTCCAAGGCGGTGAATTAGTGGCTATTGTCCAGCGCTCACCCTGGCTCGGACCATGGGTCTCCCATTTAAACAAAACATGGGTGAAACAAGTGCCTGAATGCCTAGGGGACGTCCCCTCGTAAATGTCCATAAACGTCGAATAGTAATGAGTCAGCTTCTAAAATGGAAGTTGCTACATATATAGGGAAGTATTCCATCGCAAGGTGTTATGGGAAAGCGTTGCGCCTTCAAGCGAAATACCGAGCAATAACACTAACTCAATTTTATTATGTATGTTACACACTTTTTTTTTATACCACCTTGACGGGCGATAAAAATTGGTTGGAACCTACCAAACTTTAAGCGTAATGGGCAACGGAAGAAATTTTCCGTATACTGTATATATATTTTCCAAATAGGGTCCGTATTATAGCGAAGGGTTCAATCCTGCACTCTTGGTGACAAAAAAATTGGCTAAATTATAAAATATTTCTTAGGGTTGAAATTTGAAACCGTGGATTTGCCACTTTATCCCAATTATCCTTATAGGAAAGTGGGTGATAGCGTTTTGACTCCCTAAGTCTTGGTCGTTAAAGAAATTATTATGAATGTCCTGATCTACTTAAAGGGTGTATCGTCGTGGTTTGTTGTATCTCTTTGGCAACCGATCGGATTGTTAGCAATAATGGTAACTAAGGAAAGGTAGGAAGGGATATAGATAAGAATGTTTCCGGTCCTGTCGAGATTGACGGGTAAACTGATCCCTTTGGTCTGGTAGTTTTTGGGAAAACTTCTTTAATCGCTGTTGCCTAGTGATGTCTTCTTCACTCCTTTCTCTTCTCTTCTGTTCGGGGCTGCCCTAAACACGATCTAGATTTTTATCCCATCGGGAAGGGATGCTGGCGACGCTTCTCTCTCTTCTTGTCCGCAAGCCCCTAAACCATCACCAGCCAAATTGACTTGATACTAGCTCTCCTGCGCGAAGCCAATGGTGACAAAAAATCAAGAGCTCTCTTACCTTCTTTCCAACCTAAGAAAGTGGAGCTACTCTGGCTTGATGCATTTTAACATACTTTAAATCAAGTTTTCCCTTCAGGCAGGATCACACCCGACGTTTGCCAAGGCATAGAAGTTTATTACTTGAAGATGGAATGAATGTTTACCTTTAAAAGGAAATAAGAATTAGTTTATTGTACACGGAAGTGGTTTTTTTACTTTAGTTTATTTACTTCCGATAAGGGTTTCAGGGAAGTTTTGGGGATATGGGACTGAACTAGACTCTTTTATTATGGATATTTTCATCTGGGGTTTCTGTAATAATGCGTATTAGATGCTAGCAAAGTGTGTGGAGCTAGCTAGCTCCCGTGTACGGGATAATCCCCAGGGAAGCGACAGGGAGACAAAATAAAACACACTTTTTTTTGGCGGAATATATTTTCCTCTATCGAGATTTTTCCCGTCCTCCTAGGCCTTGTTTTCAATCGATATTTTCTCGTGTTTGGAAAAAAATATTTTTACCTCTGACCTTTTATTTTATTTATTTATTTATTTATTTTTTCTCGATCCAAAAAGAGTTGTTCTCGCTTGAATAATAAATGAAGACATTTCCAGTTTGTTTCTTTCACTAGTTAATTTAATAGGAAACAAAACGAATCGCGTGTTAAACAAAAGAAAATTAGCATAAATATATTGGGGAAACATTTTCTGATATTTTGTTTAAGTCCCATACAACTTTTTCTTTTCTTTTCTTCCCTACTTTGGCTGGTGCTTAGCATCTTCGTAAGTGGAAACCTTGTAGGCCCATTTTTATAGCTACTAATAATAATCTGATTTTGGAGGGAATGCAATCATTTTTCACGCTGTTTATTCGATAAGAAATAAATTGATTGAAGGATGGTTTGCTTTGGTTGATGGTCTCGGCCCAGCTCGGTGAGATAATCGATCTATGCCGAAAGAATTAATTAAGATTGAAAGATTATATTGCAAATAAGGATGTGGCTGAAGAAGTAAAGGAAGAGGAGAATGGTTAATCAGTGGACTCCTAAAAATATTGAAGGAGTTGAATTACTCGATCGGCACTCGAGAAAATATTCTCTTAAAGCGTAATTTGTCTGTGATACGTTTTATTCTGGAAGCCAAGCAACTTTTATCTCTCAATTTCTTTTCTCCGCATCAGGGAGGTGTAGATAAGGAGTTCTTTTTTTTAGATTGACTTGTAGGGGCGGGGCCTAGATCATACTTATCCTCCATCACTGGCCATGCGTGAAGATCGTAGTGTTATCAAAGCATTAGGAATGGGCATCAACATTTCCGTTGAATCCATCCGCCGAGTCGTTTACATGACGTTGTCCGATCACTAATTCAGAAAATAGTAACACTACTACTTCAAAATGCAGTTCTTAACATGCTCGGATTGCCATGTATCGAGTTGTACATCCCTTTAAATTCCGCAACGGGGCAATGGGGAATGTTGGAAAAATTCGTTATCGCTTAACGCGTGGCAAGCGACATCAGTGTCCGCGAACTTGCACTACGAACTGCCCTCTCGTGACAATCTTGATAAGGAGAAAAAACAGCATCCGTTGGCTGTAGTGTCACAATCAGTCGAGACTTTTTTGAAAATAGTACATTTTGTGTTGGACAGAGGGCGCAAAATGTTACAAACAGTAACCCACGTGACAACAAGGAGCCAGCTTAACCCCCCCCCCTTTCTGCCACTGTGGGATTCTAGGTTCGCGGTGTAAAATACAATTCACGCCACATTTTGACTCCTGTTCTACTCCTCCCTGTCTGCATCCTCATCTCGTTCTCTCTCTTTCGGAGAGTGATCGAATCTCGCCATCTGGTGTCAGTAATTAGAAACGCGTTAAACGGAGCTAGCGACTTGGTCCTAAGAAATAATTTTTTCTTCTTCTCTCTCTCTCTCTCTCTCTCTCTCTCTCTCTCTCTCTCTCTCTCTCTCTCTCTTTCTCTCTCTCTCTCTTTCTCTCTTCTTCCTTTTCGAATGACGCCCGATAAAGAAACGCCTCAGTTGGCGAAGAATCCATGATCGCCTATATCTTTAGTACAGCTCTCCGCATCCCTAAAGGAAGCTCAAGATGAGAAGAAAAAGAGACGGAGGGGATTTTCTAGAAGGAAGCGGGTCTGCTACGAATCTTTTATCATTTAAGAACTGTCCCTCGCTTCTTTTCCCTCTTTTTTTCTTTCGCTAGTTTTTAGGCAGTCTTAGCAAACAATAGGTTTAAGCCCCACTATACCTTTCTGTACCCGTATCAGTTCAGGCAAGGCTTAGGTTGTTTTTTTTCCTTCTATCTTCTTTATACGGTTCCGTTTCTTCATCGACTAAAGGAAGGCTTAATGATAAACCAAGGTTCATAACACCTTTAGGCTTGAAGGGATAGTAGGGTTAAATTTTGGTGGTTAAAATTAAATTGGATTATCCCTATAAATCGTTAAAATTCCATCAACTTAGGATCATTTTAATATATTAATTAAAATTATCGGATTTTGGAATTAAATGCGAACGCGTCTCTTAAGGTGAAGCCTCATAGATTTCAGAATTTTCAAGCGCCCATAATTCGGGTTCTACACATCGCAGCTTCATTTCGTTTTGTTTTTCTTAATCTAGAGTGCCATTGCCAGGGCATCATCGAGTTCAAACGGTGATACCTATTTTAGTTATTTTTATATTTAGTTTTAAACATGATGCCAGAAGCGAAAACATGCTTCGGGCAAACATCCGCTATTCGCCAACGGGTTTTCCCCGAGGGTCGGGCTCTTTTTTAATATACTTTAAAATGTTCAAACTAGGGCATCATCGTGCAAAATTTTAATCGCGCTAACGGTTAATTTGTTACTGACGTTTCTAAATGACTCTCAAACATGCGGCCTAAACGTTTCGATTTAGATTTTCTAATTTTATAAATTTGCTCACACTTCATAGAACGAACCTTCCTATACCCGGGGAAAAAAGAATTATCACTCTAAGTGAAATAGCCTTCGAGATATAACCATTAATGTGAACCACTAATTTCGCTCTTTTTGAAGCAAAATTTTAAAAATACGCGCAATTTCACTAGCGGTGCCATGCGGCTAAAGAGGGGAACTAATAAAATTTTGAAACTTTTGTTATTAAACGGAGTAAAGATGTCACTCTAAACCTTTTCAAAAATTCTCGGTAGCGAAAGGTTTTGTTGGGCCCTTTCGACCCCCCCCCCCCCTACAACATGAAAGAAAGTAACCGCTATCCCTGCTGAGTTTACGACTAACGTATCTGCCCTCTCCTTTCTTAACAATAACCTCTGAAATACACACGACTCTATTATGACTGACCTTAGTTCGAAGCATCCATATAACATGTGGATCCAATTTTAAGACAAACCCTATACCCCACATTTGATGACTTTTATCCAAGACGGCTCTGGGAGAGTCTTAATTGTTCAGATAGGAGCGAACTGAAACATTCCAATCCTTTTATTATTAAAAATAAAACCACTTGACCCGATACGTGGGGTTAGGTAGCCTATTGAAGTGTAATTGAGGAAACGTGATTTGACAAAACAAAAGTTATACTTTATTAATTCTTCACTAAGTTTACTTAACTTTACTGACACCATGGTTTCAACGGGGACTTAAAAACTCTAACTACGTTACTCTTACTTATCTTGGGATCTAAGTCATCTTTTCTGTTCTATATCTCGAGCTCAACTGTTATTCTACTACTTTTTCAAAACTTTTATTTTTTACAAGCTCGTGTGACCTTTTCGGAGGTACACTTGTTTTCCAAATTTCTGTTTAGTCGAATTAGCTGTTTTTCTATCTTGGGGGAATTTCCTTGATTGTCATAATATTTTCTGTGCTAATATGAAGGGCCAGAGCCACTTTCACTTTTTCTATTCAAACTTTTTAAAAACATCTTATTTTTCTTTAAATTTTCAATAATAACTACAAAATAATAATAGAGGCAAAAATACACTAAAATTGGTAAAAATAACAAAGAATAAAATATGCGCGCATTAATTAAATTTTACAAATATACAGAAAATTACAAAATTAAAATTAAACTAATTAAAAAACATAGGCTTAATTATCAAATGTTCTAAAGGAGTTTTAACAAGATTATAACCTAAAAAAACAGGTAGTCTCCACGCAGGGAACAGACCTTTCCTCTGGCAAAAGAGACCCACTCTAAGGTTGCTGGAGGTTGAAAGTGTTGTCATTAACCGGAACAAAAGTAAATACCTTCTTTTTAAAATTGACGAAAAAAGTAAATATCCCCACAGAAAATAAATTTCCAAAAAGCCCATTTTGGTTATAAAGCAGCTCTGTAACAACTTTTAAAATTTGTTGAATAAGTAATTTTTCTTAGACTAAAAATATCATGGAATCTTAAATAATTACAAATACAAGTAAACGAAAATTCAATATGGCATATAATATGGAAACGTAAAAAGACATTTTTAGTAAAAAAAAAAAAAAAAATCAAGCCGATATAGTTTTGAGTTCTTTTTCCGCTTTTCTCTTGGAAATAGCCGCTTCTACGTAAGACGGTTCTCTAAGCGATCTAGATCTCTGAAATCTTGAGTCCACTATTTCTGGCAGCAACGCGTTACGGTAGAATTTTATGAGATAGGGTTCCATTTTTGATTTCCAAAACTCATAATCGCGTTCAATGTCTTCAACGTGAATCCCCCCTTCAGTATAAATAACAAAGTGACATATTTGTCTTCTCGTTATATGAAGCTGTCCTTGCACTTGATAATAATAATTATCATTTCGATTTAGTGTCAATTTATTAGTTGATGAATCTAGTTTGCAGTAAAATGTCTTTTTGCATTTCTGTGTAAGATTTATATTTTTTAAATGAGCGGGAATATCAAGTGGGCAAATGTTTTTATATGCTATAGGCGATTTTACTTCCAAAATGGCATTTTCCCCAACTAAACCATCAGGAGATGCGCTTAAAAATCCGTGATCTAAATCCACGAACATACCACAATCACGAACATGAATATTAAACTTCTCTCGCAAGATTTGTTTGGCCTTTTCTTCCCCGGCATGTCCATGGTCAAAATTTTTCTGCATAGCTGCTGATACATTTCTACTATAAAGTATATGCTTTGGACTGTTTTAATGGTCGATGTATAGGGTTTTAGTTTGCATACTTTTCCGAAATTTGATGCGGTAAGCCTATGACGTCGCTCTTCAAACCACGCATCGGAGTGACTTTGACCACGCGTTTGCTCCTCGATTTGCTTCTGTTTTTTTGAATCAACCCTAAGATCTGCTAGTTTTAATTTGGCCAATTCTTCAAGAGCTTCATCCGAGCAGTCATCCTGCATCGCGTTATCGCCATATTGGGCCATACCATTGTCTTTCGCCTTTGGACTTTCAGGTATCAATTTTTTGTTTCTGAGGTAGGCTGTGTCTCTCGAAGTTCTCGCAATCCATCTCATCCTCTTGGTTCTCGCTACGTATTTTTTCAGTATAGAGTTCGGGCTCTTTCCCGTAATAGCTTTATGAGCTTTGTAGACCCAACCTTTTCCTTCATTTTTGTTCAAACACGCCGCCGTTGTTCGGAATTTATAACTCCATCTTTTCGACCTGTCTATCTGTTTCCCTCCCACATGTTTGGCAACCAGGGACATGGTAGATTCGGCCATGTTGCTTGTGAGACCGCTAATTAGCTTCTCTGCTTTATCAGCAACCTTGACGGCAGTGGCCGTTATAGCTGATTTTAAAGGCGATGGTATTTCTTGCCATTTTCCCGAATTTTCTCCAATTTTGTTGCAAAAATCCCCACATTCAATATGACTACCAAAACAGTGTTTAGGAGCGTTCAGTATATCTTTCTTTAGGGCAAGAACGGATTTGTCAGGGAAGCATGGTGGGCGATGGCCGCTCTGGTACCCTTTGTTAAGTCATTTATGAATTTATTTTTTAAAAGCCTTCCTCCTTTATCTTTGTCCCCTTTCAATTTATAAAGCGCTTTGGTTAGATTTTTTACGACATGGTTGGCGCATTCAACCTTTGTGATTTTGTGCCCGTACTCTTGAACCTTATTTCTCAAATCGAAGAAAACCGATGCGTCCCCGTCACCAACGAATTCCCTATATTGCAAATTATGCATGGACATGCTTTGATTGAATCCGCTAACAATTATATCAGATTCCATCGCTCTCGACGATCCAGTCCAGTTTTTATAACATTCGTGAGACACGGGATTTAAATTTCTTTTAGCTCTGTACGAACATTTGTAACAGTATTTGTTCCTAACACCAGCAAAAATTATCTTTCCTGTTCTTAGCCCTATTATAACAGCCATGCCCGACCTCGCATTGTAATTATGTCCGTGACTGCGTTTGAGCCACGACCCATCCCCCACAACAGTGATAAAACAAGTCTTTTCATACGGGACTTCGCAAAAATCTCCGGCTTCAGCCGCTAGTCGGTATTCTTCGGCTCCGTTTTCCAAAATATTTTCAGTTAGAATGTCTTCCCAAAGCTTTCCCAAACGCTTTTCTAAATGGTTCCAGGAACCCTCTGACATAATAGGAACACCCATCACTGAGAAAACTTCTTCCAAGTTGGCGAAACCTGAACCGATGGTCATAAATCCCCAAACAGCCATATCGTTCACAGATAGTTCATTGTCTTTCTTATTTCCTTTTATATTTCCCGAAACTTTATCAGAGCAAATTGCTAATTTCTCATCGCAATTTGGGCAACTATAAATAAACTTAGAGTATAGCCCTATCTTTTGTTCCTTTTGAAATAGGAAATTACTCTGTTGGTTGGTTCCATTTTCTTTCACTTTTTTACATTTTTGATAGTGAGAATCCATTCTCCGAATTTGTTCAATAAAATACACTGGATCAACTATTCGTTTACCCTCAACAACATTTTCATTAAGACCGGGGTCATGAAAAGTTTCAATAAAACCGTGTTCTTCCGATTCAGTATTTTCGTCAAATAAAGGATTTTCACTAACGATATCAAGATTTTCTGTTTCAACACCGAAATCAATTCGCCTTGGTGCAACTTTATCCATAGCTTGGTCACTTCGGTGTAATTCCAAATTATGAATTATTCTTGGCGTAGACGTAGTGAGAATACTACTTGTATTCGTTTTCGCATTATTAGCATCATAACTTAGAAATTAAGATTTTCATTAGATTAGCAGGCTAGGATTTTTATATTATTCGTTGAACTCTTACCTCCCGCTATTTAGGGTTCCAAGTGTATTAAAATAATTTTTCCGATAAGCCGATTTCACGGATCCCGCACTCTTGCGCCGTGTTCCCTTAGTTTTAGGCATAATAATAATTGATATTTTAAAATCTAACGATTCTACTTTCAAATTGAGAATTGACAGTGGTTTGGATAGACTAAAGTAAAGAGTCGATGTTTACAGGGTCTCGTGAAAACAAAAATGAAATGAGCAAGAACTCCGCTTTCAAGGAACTATCTTTTCGTACTATTCATAAGCTTGCGAGCGCGCAATGTCAAACATTTGTTGGGATTCCAAGTAAATCCTATATTCTTGAAGTTTGCTTTTTCCTTCTATTTCAGTACTATATATGACTGTCTGCAAAAAGTATTTTCAACATTTTCGGACAAGAAAGACCTTTTTCACCCCTTTTAAGATAAGCTTAACAATAGAGAAGCTACATCCCTTTTATGGTGCCGAAAGAGAGTTTTCGAGGCATCCTAATTGTCGCCAAAGAACGGCGGGGCAATAAAATTAGAGCGACCAAGTTGGCTTTTAGCATTGTATAAAGCAGTCTTAGAGTGGGTCTATTTTGCCTGAGGAAAGATCTGTCCCCCCGTGTGGAGATTGTCTGTTTCTTAGGTTATAATGTGGGGTATAGGGCTTGTCTCAAAATTGGATCCACATGTTATAAGGATGCTTCGAACTAGAGTCAGTCATAGTAGAGTCGTGTGTATTTCAGAGGATATTGTTATGAAAGGAGAGGGCAGGTACGTCAATCGTAAACTCAGCAGTCAGCAGTGATAGCGGTTACATCAATTCTCCTTGGTTACATTCTTTCATGTTGTAGGGGGGGGGGTCGAAAGGGCAAAACAAAACCTTTCGCTACCGAGAATTTTTGAAAAGGTTTAGAGTGACATCTTTACTCCGTTTAATAACAAAAGTTTCAAAATTTTATTAGTTCCCCTCTTTAGCCGCATGGCACCGCTAGTGAAATTGCGCGTATTTTTAAAATTTTGCTTCAAAAAGAGCGAAATTAGTGGTTCACATTAATGGTTATATCTCGAAGGCTATTTCACTTAGAGTGATAATTCTTTTTTTCCCCGGGTATAGGAAGGTTCGTTCTATGAAGTGTGAGCAAATTTATAAAATTAGAAAATCTAAATCGAAACGTTTAGGCCGCATGTTTGAGAGTCATTTAGAAACGTCAGTAACAAATTAACCGTTAGCGCGATTAAAATTTTGCACGATGATGCCCTAGTTTGAACATTTTAAAGTATATTAAAAAAGAGCCCGACCCTCGGGGAAAACCCGTTGGCGAATAGCGGATGTTTGCCCGAAGCATGTTTTCGCTTCTGGCATCATGTTTAAAACTAAATATAAAAATAACTAAAATAGGTATCACCGTTTGAACTCGATGATGCCCTGGCAATGGCACTCTAGATTAAGAAAAACAAAACGAAATGAAGCTGCGATGTGTAGAACCCGAGTTATGGGCGCTTGAAAATTCTGAAATCTATGAGGCTTCACCTTAAGGTATTTATCCTCTAGTTTTCACTAAGAGGATTAACTTGTTTTGTATCGGGGAATTATAAATGACATCCCTGTTACAATTACATTCATGGTGGTGCCGTCATACACCTCTTCAAGTTTAATTGAATTTTTTTCCGCGAATTTCTCTTTTATGAGAAGGAAATATTTCTTCTTCAGAGTAATCCTTACTTCTCCATCTTTAATTGCTCTTCTCCATCTTTAATTGCTCTCCCGAATTTCTATAACTTATATTAATAAATATTAACAGAAGTATATAATATATCTCTTCGAGAGAAGTGTACCACAAAGCGGCATGGGTAATTGTAGCATGATTCTTCCCAACATCATTTTACATTTGAAGCAAGGTTACTAAACCGAGTCACATACGCGATAAATAGTTCCCTCATGATTACTCTATTGGCGCTTAACTATTTGCCAAGGCACATGCGCTTGTGCATGGATTTTTGTCCCACGTCAACTGGCAAACAGTTATAGAATTCACCCTAGAACGGTGCGATGCCCATCTGAACTTTGATGAGCAAGAGAGCAAGGAAGATGGAGAGAGAGTAAACAAAAAGGTGTGAACTTGGGAAGAATCATGTTACATAACTAAAGTATTAAGAGGATGCAGAGTGTCATCCTTCTTCTATTATCCTCTTCTGATATTAAGGGAAATGATACAGAACTGCTTTATTTCCTACATCTATTGGTATGAATTTATCAAACTTTCAAATTAATATTGATTTAATTAATGCTAGTTATAACTATATATTTCCAATCTAGGGTTATATCGAAAGTTATTATTTTTTCTTTACAAAATAATTTCCAAACTTTTTGCGACAAGGGCGCTCCTTAAATTTTTAATCACCACCGTGAACAAAAAACGCCTTAGAACATCTTTTCTTTTGAAGAAAAAGCACCTCTTTGAAAAAGCGCGTTACATTTTTAAATTGCAAATCATTAAGGGGGACAAAGAAAAAAAAATAGCGTAACGAGGATAGGAACACTTTCGTCTTGTAGGCTTGTAGCTAAAAATTATTGGTAAACCCCACCCATCCCTTAAAAGTTAGACAACCGTAAGAAACCACGCGCCCAGCCTTCAGTCTTATTTCTTAAGTGGGGAAAAATGAGCCCCCACCCACTCATTTGCGTAAAGCCCCCCCCCCCCCGAATGAAAACCAACCAACCTATGAAGCCTTTCAGAGCTATATTTATCTTAAACGATGCAAAAAAAGTAGTTCCCTCACATCTTGGTGGACAATGACAAATTGATGTTTAATAACGCAACTAACCCCCCCCCTTTCACTTCCCCCTTTTTGCCCAATATTTCCTTACTATGGGGCATTTTTTTCTGGGCGAAGTTTTAAAGGAACCATCACTCAGGTTGCGGCTATAGTTTCTTATTCATCTTTGTCAACCGACGAGAGGGTGGCGCACTCTTTCGCGCAATTGTAGAGTTGCTCGTATGCACTCTCCACTCTTAACTATATTGGGATTTTCATTTTTTTTAGCTACCTCTTCCAGAATGTAGATTATAGATTATTATACTTTAAACAAGACGGCCCAAGGGCTCGTAATAGTAGCCATATCGTACGAGTGAATAGCCCCTCTATACCCTACCCTAATGAGTGGATAACACCTCTATGCCTTACCCTAATGAGTGAATAGCGCTATCTTTTTCAATGTTTAAATGATTTCCCGTGGATAAAATCAGAGTGAATAGCCCCTCGATTCCCTACTCTAAACAGTGATTAAATTATGACCGTATAAATTTACTTATGCTGTAATTCTATTATTCCGGTGAATCGAAGAACAGATAGTTTTTAGTGATAATCCCCTCGATGAGTTTACAACATAGACTTATGCCGATGCACACTTATCGCATCTTATAAATTTCTAACAAGGACTTATGCCCAGAAACTTTTGAAAGAGAAAGTTTAGTTATAGTGATTACGCATTTTAGTGATTATCCCCTCGAATTACCTTTAGCAATGCTAAAATTATCAAACGCATAACGCTCATTTAACACTATGTTAGCTCTATCTAAACCCACATTTGAATTAACCGCCAAAACGTTCCAGTCAAACATAACGGGGAAAATCGTTATCTATTTAATTAGCACATACATTAAAAGAAAATAAATATAAAAACCCCAAACATACAAATTCATAAGTATCTGACCCCACAGATAAAAATTCAAAAGTATTCGACCCCACAGATTAAGAGGTACCCCACCCCACATCACCCCGACATTTTAGAGATAAGAATAAATAATAAAAAACTCGGAGTTTCTATCAAGTCTCTATGGTTCAGTTGGTTGAATGTCTGCCTGTTGCGCCAGAGACCCGGGTTCGATTCCCGGGTCTGACCTGAAAAAATTTTAATTAAAATTAAATCTCTAACCGAGCCCAGTAACCCCTATGGGTGGGTTGTGGTAATATAAAGTTCCTTTAAGCTAAAATCTGACGATAACGAAGCGACAACCCCGGCCACTACTACTACTACTACTACTACTACTACTACTACTACTACTACTACTACGGACGGCTCGGGTCAAACTAAGAGCCTATCGTATACTACGATATGGCTAAAAAAAATAAATAAAAGAAAGATGTTTGGGCGATATTGGGCGGGTACTGAAATATTTTATGTTCCATTATTGCAATCAAATTTATACGCTGAAATAGAATTATCGATCCGAGTTTCGAGGTGCTAGTTTATGGAGTTATCGATTTGTTTAGACCGTTTCTAACTTGGATTAAAATCGATTTGTTTTTACCATTACCTTTAAGGTGTTTAATTTCTTAATTTTCTTTTTTTGTAAAATATTTATTTATATATATTTATTTATTTTAATTTATTAATTAATTTTAAGGCCTAATTTTTAATCTGACCTAATTTTTTGAAATCGGCATGATCTAACTCAATTTTTCAATTTAAATTTTGGTGTCGGGTTATAATTTATTAAGATATTGATTTGATTATTTAGGCTTAGCGTGTTATTGATTTCTCGGGAATAGCATTTAAAATACGTAACGTTATTATAGTGGTAATTTAGTTAAGTTTAATAATGCTTTAATTGTATTGAATTTTAAAGTTAATGCCGTTAAATAATTTCTGTTTTTTTTTTATTCAGCCTTTAGATGTCGTTGATGGAATTGCGCAAAAAATTTTGTCGCTCGATAAAATGTACCCATCGATTGGTTATAGACTGTAGACATCTAGTTCAAAAGCGAGAGCCAGAAAATCAATCGGAGTTAATTTGGTGAGTCCACATTTAAATTATTCTTCTAATTATACACCAACAATCAAAGTAAATATAAGTTCAATGAACCAAAATTAAAAAAAAAAAAATAGAATTCGGTATCGAACCAACAACACACCACACCATACCATCTTAGCAGTAGTGCAAGGATAAGCACCTGTTGCTTGTTATAAGGAATTTTAAATTATTTAAGGGTGTTGTCGACATTGGTGTTGTCAGATACGCCAAGTACTTTTTTGTATAATTCAGCGCCCCTTTGAGGTATGCATTACCCCCTTCGACGTAATTAGAAACCCCCTAAAATAACTACATAGTTCTAGGATAACGAGTATAAAAATTTGATACCCTACATCTATTGTGTTTATTCAGTTTCAAGTCGGTCAAATATTAATTTAACTTCCAACAACGTGTTTCAACTTGTAAATTTAATAAGGGAATTTCTTAATAATTTTTTATTAATCCGTAACATTCTTTTAAAAACCTGACTCGGGCCTCACTCACTCACTCACTCTCTTATCAATGTTAGACTAGCTGAAACCCGTTTTTGGTTTGAAGATGAACCACCTCTAACGAGTTTACTTGTTAATTATTATCTAACAAACGTGTCCCCTCTTTATATTTCAAGTCCTTTTTCCCCCGGCGGGGATTGTATGTATTTTTTTTTATGTCCGATGGACGTTTTTATCGTTGAAGTTCACGCGTTTACCGAATAACGTCGCCACTGTGTCCATAATTCCGTTTCAATTTTAAACCTGTTGGTGTTTGTGGGCATTTGAAGGGGCTAGGGAAGTATGTTAGGAAATGGGGCCCATATAAAATAAATATAATATACAGGGTGTTTCTGGCAAGTGTGGTACAAATTGGGAAATCAATTTTGAGTCGAAAATGTATCTTCTATTACATTTTGTCGACCGGGGCACTGTTTTAGTGTTATGATTGGAATGTTTTGGGGATGAACCCTTAATTAATTAAATTAGAAATCGTTGTCTAAATCAGTTTCTTAATTAAATTTGAAGGGGTCGTCCGTAAAATAATCCAATCTTAACTTGAAAATGGTGGCTCGTATTGCAAAATGGAGATAGAAGTTACGTTTTTGACTCAAAATCGTTCGTCCAAATAACATTGCCCTTAATTTGTGCTAGACTTATCAGAAACACCCTGTATACCTTGCTGTACCCAGTTCTCATCCAGGTCCAATGGATTGAGACGACCCTGGGCTCGGGAAAAACAAATGCTGGACAGTAAGAGGTATATATTTTAAAGGTCAAAGGCCACAAGACCCCTATCTGTTTCTTTTAATAAGTCCAATGGCGTGTGCCATCCCCTGAAGATATTACAACACAGTTGCGGTTGTCTTTATGATACGAAGATGACTGCATGGGCCTCTTGGAGATTATTATATATATAAACCACCCGTTGTTAAACCAAAAACTTAAAAACTAAAGAATATTTCTGCTCGACGGGACTCCCTTCTAAGTTCTAAAAGAGAAACCGTGTTTTTGTTTTTGCCTTTAAAACAAGGAACAAGACCTTCGGGGCGTTTTTGGCTTAATGTCGGATAAAGATGTGCATCCACGGTGGAATGGTTGCTGCCGCGCGGTACTAAGGAATTAGGAGTTTTTGATTCTATCACTTTGGGATTAAATAAGAAACCAATTTCGGTAGTTTTTTTTTCCTTCCTTCATAGAAAAGGATCCATGACTTGCTTGGGAGAAAGTAATTATATTAGAGGAGGGTGAAGTCTTTCTTTAACTTAACGCGAATCCTGATTGAATACCGTCTGGGGTTTTTTATCTTCGTGTATATGTTGTTCATTTGTTTTTGACATATTGTAATCCCTTTTTGAAATATCTTATACATATTTCAGAAAGTGGTTTCTTTGTTTCTATGTTTGTTAATTCTTAATGCACATTCACAATTCTTTATTTTTCCAAATTGATTTCACCAAACTGAATGGTTTAATATTAATTTGTTACACTTAAGGTTCGTTAGATGTGATTTGGTGGTAGAGTTCTTCTCAAGATTGGGACGGAGAGCCATTTCTAGAGCCGTAATTAACATTTTAGCTTTTAGATTAACCCCTAATTAAGCATAGAATTTTACGCTTAAAACATCATGCGTATATTTCGTTTGGGTGTTTTAATGTCTGTAGAGACAGAATTAACTCTTCCCAGTTTACATTACACTCTCTTAAAACATCGGGGCATTGCCGAGTAGCTTAACTGGTGTAGTAGTAGATACATGACGCAAGTAGCTCTGCGCACAACCCTATTGCGCAGCTTTATCTTCAGACTGAGCCAGCCACAAAGTAAGAGTGTATTCAAAGGGTCACTTAATTCTTTGACTGCGCTTTTGACAATTCCAATCTGAGATATAACGGATTGATACCGCGAAATTAAGGCTGCCTTTTCACACGTTCTATAGGCCTAACTAAGCGACGCTTAAGGCGATTGTTTTACCAAGCGGAACGTACCTACGTACCATTCTTCCTTTATTAAAAGAATTGTCGTCTAATTCTTTCGGCGAAAAACCTTTTATTGCCGAACTCGAAGAAGAGGCTCGAGTTAACCCTTTTCCCCGTCCGTGTGTGTGATGTGTGTAAAAGAAAAAAATCCCTTCCGACGTGCGCCGTCAAGGGTTTTTCTTGGCGCAAAAATCTTTTTGGAAGCCCGCGAGGCTTACATTTTTCACCGACTGTGAGAGCTAGAACGAAAGGGACCGGGTTAAGTTTATTATCTCGGTAGAACCCTCGAGGTCCGAGCGACAAGCAAACCACGCTCTCATCCTTAAGCCTCGGCTATTTTATTCCTTTCATCCCTGGATCCTCCTGGCTGCAAAAAGGACTTCTTACGTCCGGTTAGGGTTACCTATTGTAGATGAGATAGCCTTTGAAGCCTATAGTTGAACTGCAATAGTTTGATAGCTCTAGCAACAAATGCGCAAAAGTTAGGGACTACAAGAAGCAATTACACCCGGTGTTGCTCATCGGGACAGTTTTTATTGCATATCGAGCTGCCATTTTGAAATATCGAATCCCAAATCAGAGTGGGCAATAAGGATTTTTCAACTGGACATTGCGTAAATGGTCCATGACCATTGACCAGGGCACGTCGTCCGTAGAGCTAAAGAAGTGGATAACTAGAATATTTGAGTTGATGTCTGGACTCTGATTACTAATTTGTACTTCAAAACCCCAACTTCCAAAAATTCAAGAATATAGAACGGATTTGAATGATCTTTCTTAGTGCTTGCTTATCCAACTTAAGAGTACGTCCCTGCAAATTTTCAGCCTTCTAAGTAAAGCGGTTTGGGCTGGGCAGTTGATTATCAGTCAAGTCAGTCAGTTAGGACCTCAACCATTTCGTCTCTGTTGACTTTTGAAGAGTTTGCCAGCAATAATTCGTATGAAAAGGAATAGCGACTTCAGGAGGGGAAACTCAATACATTTTTGAGTGTTAGAAAAATAGAAGAGTTCATGAAGATGATATAGCCTCGGCTATAGCTCGATCTACTTCTTTTTACTCGGGATAGATTGAGCTTGAAGTGTTTACGCCTTTTTATTTTTTAGCGAGGGCACTAGCTGGAATGTCTATAGCATACAGCGGAAAACGTTATTCGATACCTTTACACCCAATATCGAACGACTTGTTCAAACCATCATCAACCGTGCTTTCCTACAAAGTTATAACAAAGTTAATTGCCCGAAAACCCTTGGCCCATTCCATTCTATACGGGCAGCCCCTATCCCTTAGCCCATAGATGGGGAAAAGAAACTCCACCATGGACAGTCAATCTTTTCGCCATACTTGTCGTTGTAACTTGGAAACTAAACACCGTCCGTTTCCTTAACAACTTCAATCCGTAACTTGATTTTTTTTTGATGGGACCTATCTTGGGAATTCTTCTCAAAAGGAAGTTTTTATTTTTCATTAATTTCTTGCTTCAGATCTTGGCAAAAGAAAAAGAAAATATACTATAACCCTCTGCTTTATTTAAGTGTCTTCCTGAATTTCCACTCCAGGGTGTAAGGTAGAATATAGGATTAACACCCTGTGTTACCTTTGACCTTTCTCTAGTTATAAAATAGCTCACTTCTGATGTTAATCACTTAGTCACTTTAAATTGTTAAGATGTAGTTTCCGCTCAAGCTAAGGGGACTTGATCCTTGCCAGTTTCTCTTATATTAGACTTAATCATCTTAATCATTTGTAATTATTATATACTTTGTACTAAAAACTAAGTCAAGTTGGTTTTCAGTTTGTTACCTTTTTATTATCACAAATCATTAATGAAAACTATGAAAATAGGGTAGTTACTTAGTACTAGCAAGCGCAGTTACAATATACTTAATTTTAAAGTAGAATATATCAAATGAATTCATTTATTAATTATTTAATGCGGAGCTAAGATTTTTTTCGAATTCTACTTATTTCCAATTAAATTTATTAGCAATAAACATTCCACTTATTTATTTAGGCATTTGAGTCACGTTAGGCTTAAGATATTTTTAAACACTTAAGCCTCGGTTGGTAACTTTTGACCCCTAAATTATTACCAAGATATATCAATCGTTCGTTGGGAGACACATACGTAGAAATTAACCTCCGCCTCGAACACTAATGTACTATTTTTTTTTTCATCTTATGACTGGGATTGAGGGGAAGACAAAATATATATATATATTCTTTAAGTGTAGGCTTAATTAAACGCGATGGCTTTTTGGAATTACCTATAAGGACACCTGCGGGCAAATGGGCATCGTTCAGAAATTAAAAGGTTAAGAGTAAAAGGCACGCGATTGGCTAATTAAAAGTTATATTCCCTCAATGGTAGAGCAGAATCACATTTTTCGCCAAAGACTATTTGACGTACAACGAACTTTCCCTCATTCCCGATATATGTTTTAATCCCTCTCTAGAAATGTATGAATTTAAACGAATATTTCATGAATTTTGTTTGACTAATTGACTGCTAATCAATGCCAAGGCCAAACCGCTTTACTTACAAAGCTGAAATTTTGCAGGGACGTTGTTATTAAGTAGTAGGTACTCGCTAAGAAAGGTTTTTCCAATCGGCGGCCATCTTCAAAAATGGCGGCCGGAAATATAAAAACATCTTTATGAAAAAACCCCCGCACAATGCAACTGATTTCACTAATATTTAGTACACTGGGACCCCATATTTTTCTAAATTTTGGGTCTGGGAAAAGTCCCGATGGGCTGACGGACAACACCAACTACCTTTAATATTCATAAGATAAATTAATAAATTCATGGCCAATTCATTATCGTCAAATTAATGGCGGGATAATTCATAGAATTAATTTCGTTGTGTCTTTACTGGGCCCCATGATTTTTATCAGTAAGGGGTTATATGCTAGTACGTATACAGGGTGTTTGTGAAAAGTCCATCAATAATGAAAGGGCGTATTTATTGGGCCATTTTGAGTCGAAAATGTTCTATGACATTTTGCCGTCCGAGCCACGGTTTTCGAGTTATGATTTGAATATTTTAGGGATGACCCCTTCATTAAATTAGCGCTGTCTTTCAATTTCTTAATTAAATTTAAGGGGTCATCCGTAAATTACTCCAATCATAACTTGAAAACAGTGGCCCGAACGGAAAAATGTCATAGAACATTTTCGACTCAAAATGGCCCAATAAATACGCCCTTTCATTATTGATGGACCTTTCACAAACACCCTGTATAGCTATGAATTTTTAAAGGACCCTTAAATTGTGCGGTGGACCACCCTCAAAGATTATTCAAAAATTAAACATATTAATAATTTAATTTTGTTCACGGTGCATTCATGCATGCTCTGGTATAAACCCGAAAATTTTAAAAATTAATAATTTGGTCAAAGAAATAAAAATTAAATGTTCTTACGTGTCGCACCCTCTCACGATATTCGAATTAATTTTTAATTTAATTTTTTTCTTTTTTTGGGGGGGGGGGATAGTACATGGGCTTTGGTATTATAGGGGAAAGGGGGTTAAGAACAATCGAAGCAAGGTTGTAATTTTCTCTCTATGATGTCATGATGATGTTACTGCTACCGGTATGGACTTAATTAGCAGTTATAGATAAGGAATTTTTAAATTGGCCAAAGCTTATTTTTCATGCCTTGGAGGCGAGAAGTTTCATGACACGATCTCTTCAGTACGGGGAATACCCGCTTTTCTGAAGTAAAATAGATCTGTTTACTATACCCCAACGTAAGAGTTTCTGTGTAACGAAGAAGCTCCATTTGCAATCATCAATATTTCCTTTCGTTATACTGTATTGTCTTATCAATTAAGTATTAGTTAATTTATTATTTACACACCTTGTCGTTTTGATTTCCTCCAAAACACGTCTTTCTTTTTAACAACCTCTAGTAATTCCTTTAAATGTATTACAAAAAGCCTTCGCAATAGTACAGTATCAAGAAGTGATATCTATTTTACTAGGGAGAAGGTATAAGGTGCCTATAAGTATTCGCGCGCCATAGTCCCAATCCCCCTTTCAAAATACAAGGGGGGACGTAAAAGGAGACCGGGCTATTTCACCTCTCCTCAGTCGGAAAATGCGTAATTTTCGTCATTCGCGTCGCGCTGACTTGAGTTTTCAAGAACCAATGAGATGCTGGTTGTAATTTAGAGGCGGCGGGGATTAACTCCGGACCCACGTTTGGACTGGAGATAAAGCTGGAAATGTGGCGAATTTATACCTTCTCCCTAGTAAACTAGATATCACTTCTTGACAGTATCTTTGCAATTACAAGCCATGCTATATGACATCTGTCATTTTGGTTTAAAGTACAATGTTGTTCTTAAAGTTCTTTACATATGATATAAAACATGTTAAACTTAAGTATTCACTATAAGTATACCGTTAGTAAATTTGAAAAATAGTTTATGTGGTGGCGAAACCATAAATTCAATTAGTAATTTAAGTTTAAATGACTTAGTTTGTTTGGTATCGCCGTATTATACTCTGTAACTTAGGAACTAAGATAGATTACTAAATTTACTTAAAAGTTTACTGTATATTGCGTAACTTCGGTAAATAATTTACTTTTTACCTCTCCGAGTGACGATGACGTCACGGAGAGGTATTACACCGGCCGTGTCTGTGTGTCTGTGTGTCTGTCTGTCTGTCTGTCAGACCCCACGTGACCGCGTTCGCAGTTTCCAAATCGGAGCAAACGTGTTCGCCATTGCCGAACTGCTTTCACAGTCACGGAAATGGCTCCTCTACTTGAGTTCTCACACCACCATCTTCTGGTCTTTGTCCATCCCACACGGACACCAGTCTGTACTTACTGGCTTCTAATCACCACCAGCTTTTGATCTTCGTCCATCCCACATGGACACCAGTCTGTACATACTGGCTTCTAATCACCACCATCTTCTGGTCTTTGTCCATCCCACTTGGACACCAGTCTGTACATTCTGGCTTCTAACACCACCATCCACTGGTCTTCCGTCTATTCCACATAGACACCAATCTGTATCATTGGCTTCTACTCCATTATCATCGTTTGGTTTTAGGATATACGCGGCGATCAGCTAGGGTTACGAGAAACGTCTAGCCTCCCTAAGGTAGGATCGCTACCAAAGGTTTTCGCATTTGCGGTTTTTCCTTACTATTATAATGGAAACGAATCGTATATATACCCCAAAATTTGAAGAAAGCGGGAAGAGGGGTACCCTTCACTTTAAACGTCAATATTAGCAAAGTTTGAGATGATAATAGGTATAACTTTATTTTAAACGATTTAACTATTATTAATGTTAATTATTGAAGATTAAAATAATTAAAAATAATTATATTTATTTAAATATTAAAGATAATCTTGTTTCTCAACTCAAAATTAATACGGAAAGAGTTAAAAAGCAGTCTATGTTTTTGTCTGTGTGTGTCCGTCCATTGTTACACTAGTGCGTCGCGTTAGCAGTTAGCCTTGTGTTGATGTGTCAAGAAAGCATACAGAACCTTAATATTCCCTTTTTCCATAATATAAAGTGAATATGTGGAAGTATTTTTCGTAATTATGATGCATTTAGTACTTTTGTAGCTTTAAAGCTCTGTTTCATTTTGATATTCCAAAGATTTGTTTTAGAATTGTTATTTGAAATGGCCGTTTATATATTACTTAAGCTATACTACATCTGAATATAGAATAATCATTGGTCTAGTGATTTCATGAAGAAAACTAAGACCTAGACTCCGGCGGGTATATAAAGTATCATCCGCAATAGTCTTAGTGAAACAAAGAGTAAATAATTGAGGCCTGAGGTGAAGTAAACTTTGGGCTTTGATTTTCGTGTCTGAAATGAAGAGACATCAACGGTTCAGAGTGAGCCGAAAGTTAAATACACTATTAAATAATCAGGTTATGATTTTATAATAGAAGAAAAGATCATGGTGGCAATTAGAATAGTAAAAGGGCTAATGGTAAACGGGTAGTAGCTACAGACTTTTTATTCTCTTTATGGTGCGCATTGACTATTAGTGCGTCTAGCTATAATTTAGCTTTGGTGTTATTTAACGTTAACATTCATGTTGGCAAACTAAGAATATTGTTGAGGTGAGACGAGACGATAGTGTTTACACTGCAGACCAGTTGTGAATGTAGCTATCAGATTATACGGTAAACAGCTGAAGCGTAGACTTCATTCCCTGTTCTTTTCCCCATTGACTGATTTCCATGTGTCCAAGATTTATCCTTATTGGATGTAAAATGTCGTCTGCTTTACTGTATTATTTGCTATGCTTGGAATACTGCTTCAATATTTCGTAAATTTTTACTTCAAAATAGAGAAATAATTCCATATCTAGGTAAATAAGTTTGTAGTAGTAGACCTCTTGACTCGGAGAGGTAATATTTTGGTTTTCCCAACTTGTTGAAAATGTTTCTCGTTGTTGTAAAAGTCATATACTTTGAACACTTTTAAAGTAGTTTTCAAATTGAATTGAATCACGGAGGAATATATAGATAATATAACTTTTGAAAAGTCGTAGCTACGTAGTAGGGTTTAGGCCGAATTGCCACTTAGAGAAGTTACACGTCTTTCTCGTCAAAACGATATCCTCTTCTTCCCCAGCCTCTTACAATCCCTTTTCCCCCATCTTCATCCCTAAGAAGAGATTCTCTCTCCAGAAAATACCAAAAATAACGGTTATTGTTGAGATTCGGAAATACTATCTCTATCTCTTGTAACTAAGGGAAAGGAGGAGCGTGTAGTAGCCTATATAGTTCTCAGCCAAATCTTCAACTCTTCTCTCAGTCTCGCGGCTTAAATATAGTGTGCAAGTATTACGGGGTTGGATACTTCCCTTTGCGAAACGTAAAGTGACAGTTTCGCGTGTAAATTTTCTATTTTAAGTATCGCTCCCCTCGCTTCCTTGCTCGCGCTGTGACAGGAAAAGCTTTCTTCTTTTTTTATTCCAGAGTTCTTTTTGCGCTCTAAAACTTTAGACATACAGAAAATATGTTTCTTTGTATGAGACACTATATCCAGCCCTTCTTCTTTTCGGAAGCCATGGAAAAATCCCCTCTCTCTCTTTCTCGCTTTTACCTGTAAGGTAAGGAAACGAAATTCTACTTCCGGAGCTCAGCTTATACCGAGCAACACGTTGGTTGATCTCAAATCTCTTCAAAGAAAAACATCCATTGCGCAGCGAATACTGCGCATATTAAAAAAGCAAGAAATACTAAAAAAAGAAACTGAATTATTTGATATCAGTATAAGAACATGCCGGTAAAGTTTTTATTTATACGATTTAAAAACCGAACAGAAATAAATAATACAAGAGAGCTAGCTATCTGGTTGGTATTTATCTTTCCAGAGCTCTTGGTGTATTTATTCTAGACTACTTTTCTCCGTTTTTTGGATAATCTTTAAGAATAAGACGTGATATTTAGAGAGAGAAGCCGGCCTGCTGGCTTAAGCCTTGGCGCCTTTCGTTCTTCTTCCCCTATTACTATTTCAATATTACGATCGGGGCTACCTAATATTTTTTCCCGTTGCTTCTTCGACTCTACGGAGAGTCATAAAAAGTTATCCTTACAAAATCCCTTCCAGCTACGTTTAGCATCCTTCGTAGTATAGATATATACAGGGTGTTTCAAGAAAAACAGTGGTAGGACCGAAGTACAGTGGGTTTTTGAGTAAGAAATTGAAAGATAATGATTTCTAATTAAGGGGTCATCCGTAAAACACTAATTATAATTTATAAACGGTGGCCCTTGGCGAAAATGTCATACATTGTGCCCTAAGGGACAACCTAAACAAGTTATTATTGGACTGTTTTACGGATGACCCCTTAAATTTTATTAAGAAACTGAAAGACAATTTCTAATTTAATTAAGGGGTCACTCGTAAAACATTTTAAATTATAATTAGGCATAGTTTAGGGTGGCCTTTATTGCAAAATTTCATGAGAATTTTATTTTGGGCTTAAATAGATTCCCCATAGAACCATCCCACTGTATTTCGGCCCTATAGTTACCCTTTTTGCAACACCCTGTATATGTATATATACATGTATATGTATATATACATATATATGTAAGAAACAATTTTTTTTTCGCTGCGTCTGTTCGACCAAGGCCCAAGGCTATGCTTCGTGATAAATAGAGATTTCTTTTCGCCTCTATTTTGTCCCGGGTAGTTTTTAATTTTACACGTAATTTTAATTACGGTAAAATTTAAGAAACGGCACCAAAACCCCTGTCCCTGTCCCTGTCCCTGTCCCGGACGCGTCCGCGAAACGAACGCTTACGATGAGAGAGAGAGGGAAACCGGTCGCGTCCGCGAAACGTACGCTTACGATGAGAGAGAGAGATCGCTAGCGTACGCGGTGGCGATACGAAGCTCCGCGTAGAGAGAGAACTGCCTGCCTGGTATATTAGTGAGAGGGGGAAGAGGGAGAGGGGGCATCCCGCTCGGAGAGAGAGGAAAGAAAGGTAGTTTAAATCTCGCGGGAAACAAGATGATAATTTTCGTGCACTACTGCACTTTGTGCGCGTGATACATCAGAGATTATGCTGGATGGTTAGGTTAGGTTTCGTAAAATAGAGGGGACGCTTTACGGTCATAGTGATTTCTGGTTTAGGGGATGCAGGATTTTGTTTAAATACATTATTTGATTCGTATGGTTTTTAAAAATTATACTTTAGTGGGGTGCACAATTTAGTTTCATTAATATTATTTGAAATGTGACGTTATTAGAAATTAAAGGGATACACGATTGTGTTTCAGAAATGTTTTTAGTTGTACGATTTATTGGAAATCAACTATACGGGGGGTCACGTGAGCCGTGTATTAGTGAGAGGGGGAAGAGGGAGAGGGGGCATCCCGCTCGGAGAGAGAGGAAAGAAAGGTAGTTTAAATCTCGCGGGCTTTTTTGAGTGAAGGGAAACAAGATGATAATTTTCGTGCACTACTGCACTTTGTGCGCGTGATACATCAGAGATTATGCTGGATGGTTAGGTTAGGTTTCGTAAAATAGAGGGGACGCCTTACGGTCATAGTGATTTCTGGTTTAGGGGATCCAGGATTTTGTTTAAATACATTATTTGATTCGTATGGTTTTTAAAAATTATACTTTAGTGGGGTGCACAATTTAGTTTCATTAATATTATTTGAAATGTGACGTTATTAGAAATTAAAGGGATACACGATTGTGTTTCAGAAATGTTTTTAGTTGTCAACTATACGGGGGGTCACGTGAGCCGTGTAAAATTACTATTAAGGCCCAGCCCTTGGGCCATCTTGTTTCTTCTTCTTCTTTGCAAGGGATATTTTTTGATATACGGTCCAAGTGCGTACGCCGAGCTATGTAAATACGAGTTTTTAGGGACTTTTTAGCATTTTTTTATGGAATATAGTCGTCCCTATCTGCCCTCGTATTTGTTATACAAGATTCAGACTCGAATCCTCCGACTTTCTCTCCTTTCCTATGTGTATATATGCACATATCTCCAATGAATTTATTTTATTTCACTATGAATATCGGTTTGTATAAGAAACGTAAATTTGTACTCGACTCTTTGTGGTGTAATCAGAGCCAATCACTGCTCCGTAATTCGAAAATAAACATAATCTTTGCACAAATGTGCTTATCGAAATAATTAAGCGAAATATATACTTCATAGTATTCTCTCCATAGGTTTTATATGGGCTTGTTTACACGTCACCTATTACCTCTGGTTGTATAAGAGATAAAGGGTTGTCATTTAAATATGTTATAGTCCTATTTCTCCCCTTTACAATGACGCTAAGTACTTGGGATTATAACAATTAGGGCCCTAGTAATTAATTTTTGAAGGTCATGGTGGTTCTTTAAGAGATACAGGTATTTCATTTCAGTATGTTATTGTCATATTTCTCCAATAACACTGAGATTACAGCAATCATAAACATCATCTTCAATTACTTAATATGGACTTATTTTGGACGCTAGTTTCTTGGGTCGTAACTCTGGTTCTATAAGAGAGCGGTGTAATAAGAATTACCGTGTACCTTATCTACATTGCACCATTTCTGTCTTTTAAAATCGAATTTTTTTATTTAAAGCAATTTTAAGGCTTCAATATTCAAGTGATAAATTGAATAAATATGCCGAAAAGTTTCTTGGGTAGCTAAAAAAAATGTAAAATCTATTTTGGCAAAGTGAAGTCGAAAAGGCGGGCAAGGCTAGCTCCTCGCGTTACGATTCGCTGAATTCAAATCCAACGATGACCTTTTTCCCCCAGATGTGGATGTTTGAAATGTATAAATTTTCCTTTTAAAGTTACCTTAAAGTTTAGTTAGTATATAGAGAGTTTGAAACAACGCCGAAATTACCTACGTATACTTCTCTCTATTAAATTTCAACTTCCCAACTCTCGAAAATGATATTTAAACAAACTTTCTCAGTTCTCGCTCAAATTAAGTTATAGGTTGAATAAGATTAGAAATGTACTTCACCGAAGTTACGTTATCACCTTACGTTTGTGTTATTTAAAGGTGCTGAAGTTTTTTTTACGATGGCATCGAATGTTTAAAACATAAGATCAGATATCAAAAAATATTCAAAAGGAGTTTATGTATATAGTTCCCGATCGAACGTAGTTCGGATTATAACTCAAATTGGATCGGCGTAATTTTGAAGGGATTTATATACTGTGTGGAATCCCAGGGGTATTTTGTAGATATTGTATGGGGGAATTATTCCTTAACCCAGTATACAGGGTGTTTCTGATAAGTCTGCCGTATATTAAGGGAAATGTTTTTTTTGGGGGGGGGGGGAATAAATTTTGAGTTGAAAATGGTGATTTCTATATGACATTTTGGGGTCTGTGCAACTGTTTTCAAGCAGGGATAGATTTAATTTTAGAAGTAGGAATGGAGAACAGAGTAATGTGGAGGTGCGTCAAGTCCCGGACTCCCATCCACGGGACGGGAGGGGGTATGAAAGAAGAGGCGAGTCATAGCGACAGAGGTAAAAAGGAATTACGTATTTTTCGCGTTCCCGTGAGCAACGTCGTCAAAACGTAGTTTAAGTGAACCAATAAGATAATTTAAACTTTTCGTTACGTGTTGGAGGGAGGGGCTCTATACTGGGCTATGAGTCGGACTGAAGTAAATACTAACCGTTCTCCATTCCTACTTCTAAAATTAAATCTATCCCTGATAGAAGTTAAGATTGTCCAGAGTATTATACGGATGACCCCTTAAATTTAATTAAGTAACTGATTAAGACAATGATTTCTTATTTAATTAATGGGGTCATCCATAAAACACTCAAATCATAACTCGAAAACAGTGGCCCGGACGGAAAAATGGAGATAGAAGTTACATTTTCGATTCAAAATTGTTCGTCCAAAGAAAATCCCCCTTAATTTATGGCAGACTTATTACTATATTGAAGTAGGATTTCATCAAGTCGGCCGTGTACTGTTTTACACAAGTCCCATGAGATTGAAGAGAAAGAGTAACTCGAATCCTTCCGACGCTTGTCCTATCTTCTACCAGAGAGAGTACCAGCTCTCTTAATGACCCGCGCTGTAGGGATCGGATCGGGGAGAGAACTAGATTTCCATGTATCGCTCTCGCCACCATCAAGTGTCAAACTTATCTCTTACTATTTTTTTTTATTTTTATTCATTCCGCTTTCATCCTTTCTGTTACCATTTTATAGTTTAATTCGAATATCCTCTCTTCTCTCCTCTCCTCTTCCGAAGATAAGGAGAGGATGAGAGGAGAAATCTCGGGATGGGTGAATCAAAATCCAATAATAACGAACGGAGAAGCTCAGGAGCTATAGCTAGTCTTTGGAGAGTTGGTACGTTCCCTTTATCTTTTTGTCGAACCGAGGATGGCGCATGCGGCCGTCTCGTTTCTGATCTGACTAAGGCCCTAATGATCTACATGGCATGATTACGCGTTTGCGATATTTATGTATATGTACAGGGTGTTTCGGATAAATCTCTCTGAAATTAAGCGGGATGTTCTTTGGCCGAACGATTTTGAGTTGAAAATGTAATTTCTATCTCAATTTTTCCGTCCGGGCCACGGTTTTCGAGTTATGGCTTGAGTGTTTTATGGATAACCCCTTAATTAAATTAGCAATCATTGTCTTTGATCAGTTTCGTAGGGGTCATCGGTAAAATACTCCAGTCTTAACTTGAAAACAGTGACCTTTGTGGCGAAATGGAGATAGAAGTTACATTTTCGACTCGAAATCGTTCGTCCAAAGATCATGCCCCTTAATTTATTCCAGACTTATCTATCAGAAACACCCTGTATATGTATGTAATCTTTTGTCAATGCTTTAAACTTTTATTAAGCCTTTTCATTTGATTTAAGCTCCTTTATTTAGAAATTTAACCTGAGTATTGAACTGCGTAGGAAGAAGTTAAGTTAGTATAAATTTTTAATTTTTAAAAACAATTGTTGAAGCCTGATCTGGAAAATTTTAAGAATTGCTTTTAGCGTAGGAATTTTACTAATATAAAAATAATAACTTTGAAATACTGATTAGTTTTCGAGACGAGTTATATTGGGAAGTAAATTCGATTAAACGAAAGTTCTCTCCTTTGATCTTTGAAAATTCCAAAAATTCCACGAACTTCCCATTCAATATAAAATCTAAAAATTAATTTAAAAATCTCAAAAGTATAAAAATAAATTCTGCCCAAATCCATACATACATATATACTTCCTAAGATCTTTTGGAATAACAAAGATAATTTATAAAGTGAAATAACCAACCGAATTAAAGCGGGAGAGTTGGGGGGGGGGTAGAGACAAGCGATCGATATTTCTTAATTTGCATTTTCCGCCTTTATTTCCTTAATCTTCAAGGAGTGTGCTATGCCCAACGTGTTTTTTATTCAGGCAATGCATTGCAAGGTGGGACTCCATTTCCCCCCATTTTTTTTTATGGCGAGAAAAGTGATCCCATCTATATGAAAAGCGCGTTTTTAGCGATATTCTTTTCTCGCTTTTCTTCCTTGGAACGGAGGAACAGTCGGTGGATAAAAAAATTATCGGAAAAAGACCTTTTTCCTTCTTTCTTTCTTTCTTCTTCTCGCCCTTTTTTTATTCTGGTATAATATCGGGAAGGGCTAAAGCTAGGATAGTTTTGCATAACTCGTACTATACCTACTTGCAGCTAGGCTGCTCTGGTTATTCGAGAAACGATTCAGAAGGACTTACAAGCTGATTCCCAAAGACTATGCCGCTATAACCCTCTGCTCGTTCGCCTCCACGTGGCTTTACTTTATAGGAAAACTATCCCGCTTTTATATCACGTGCTAAAAAAATAGAAGTCCGGGAGGAAGTCCCGTTCGCACTAAAGTAGAAATTAACCGATGAAGTGAAATAATTTTGGAATTAATTACACTTACCCCCGCGTTGTACACTTTAATTTCGTTAAGTTTAAATACAGGGTTCATACGGAACCTGGATAAGTCAGGCGTTTGGAAAAAGTCAGGGATATGTCAAGGATTTTGTTTTGTATATCAAACCGTGCTTCGAGCAATGCTAAATATGGGCCAGGTGTGCGCTTACCAGGATGATATCCCCGCGTTGTACGTTTTAATTACGTTATTAATTTTAAATGAAGGGTTTGTAGGGAACCTCTATAACCTGAATAGGTCAGGGATTTGGAAAAATTCAGGGATAGGTCAGGGATTTTGTTTGGCTTCGAGCAATGCTAAATATGGGCTAAGTGTAATTATGAAGTGGGCTCTGGTAAACGCCTTAAAAATTAAAATGTTCAGGGATATTGCCAAAATTTGGTCAGGGATAAGCTGCAAAAGTCAGGGATTTTCAACATTAAAATTTCGTAGGAACCCTGAAATATCACTTTAATTTGTAAGGGAATTTACTAAATTAATAAGTAAATAAATTCAAATTAGAACTCGACCGAAACTCTTGGAAATTTTCAGAGTTGCGATGGGAAAGAAAGTAAGGAAAAAAAGTGAGGTTGGTGCGATGCTAAAATCCTGCAAATATTGGCTGCTCATGCATATGAATAAAGTCGACTCTGCGAAGACTTCATTCTATTTTTTCGCGACATTCCAAACCACCGGAAAGCCCTCCAAACTCCCTCACTCTTTTTCTTCCTTCCCAAAATGAGAGAAGGATAAAAGATGAGGAAAAAAAATCCCTTTTTAAAAAAAAGATGGAGAGCTAGAAAAGCTGGTCCCGTATAGGCGATGCATTGGCCATCCTTTATTTTAGAATCCGCGCAGTGTGTTTCTAATCTAAGCGACCCTTATCGAAAACGTTCGCGACGATTATCTCGCCCATTTCCTCCTAGCAGATGGCGCTTTATGCAAATGAGACGTTGCACTAGAACAAAAGTCCGTTCGGGATAATTAACTTTGACAAAACAAACACCGATAGACCTTTCCAAACGAAAACTGACACGCGTTTAGGTTTAAGTATCTCATTTTTACCTTTGACCTTGCGAATGAAGCGCGTCACCAGCTAGCGCGTACCCTCGATTAATTCAGGCTAAACAACAACCATTTCAACGAAAGCACGCGCTGTTACCATGCGTTTAAAACATTAACAGTAGTCGAAGGGGGAAATAACCTCGCTTCAGTTTTGTGTGAAAGTTGTCTATCTGAACGGGTTTTTTTTCTTTCTTTCTTGGCCCATCTTTGGATAGTACAAGTTACCGAGTCTTTTAGTTTGCGAATAAGAAAGTGAGATGGGATATTTTTCATTTATTCGCAAATAAGGAAGCAACCGAGCGATAAAATGAACTCTTTTCTTTTTTGGGCTTCTGGGATAATTATGGGTGAAGAAGGGGCCCTCCCCAACGTCTAGTTTGCCCCCGAAAACAAACTTCGACTAAAAGCTTCATCAGACAAAGAAAACCCTGGTGTGTAGCGGATGGTGAAAAATATGTTCTTCCTGGAATATTTCCCTTGATAATTCTTGTTTGGGTGTACGTCTGTTTACACTATCAAGTACTTAGTGTCTAATTACTATGGAAATACAGAAATCTTTTATTAAATATCTTGATAAATTAACGGAAATCCCTTAAGAATTCAGGACAAACTTATGTCTCGAATATCTTTTTCTTGTAAAACATTTGGCAAACGCATTGAAAACACCCAAAGCTAGCTGGAAACAGTTTGCGTTTTTGGAGTTAGGAAGAGAGCTCTCCCCTTTGTTTTTACGACTGTTCTGGATTAGTATTAAGACGGTAAAGTACCACCACCACCATCTTTCTCTCCGTCGTCCCACAACCACATCCTCTATGGGAATGGGATGTTATTGGTAACATAGTTCGCAGGTGTCGCTCTAAGCGTTCTTTGAAGCAACTACCCTTCCTCCATCTAGTTGTTGTGAATGGTGCATGATGGTATTCTCACTAATGGAATGACTCCCTGAGCTAAGTCCCCTGCTAGGAACGTAACGACTATCCTATAGATTGGTTCTTGGTCTTAAACTAGGCACTAGGCAGTCAAGTGAAGTCGTTAACTACATGGTTATGGCGTAGGAGAGTGCTAAGTAACATGAACAACAATGGTTATTATTAAACCAAGGGAAAAATAATACTCTGTTGAAATTACCTATTTTGTTATCACTCTTGACTTCAATACAATCATGATTTAATTGAACTGGGTGATTGACAGCTTTATCTATCCAATTTTCTTCCCGTGAAATATAATTTTTCGCGCACGTGATGCACTAGTAAAAAGGAAGTAGCTTCCCCCCCGGGGGGTATAGGGTAGAAGATGGTTCCTTGGTTCCTGTTGTAAAGGTGTCGAGAAAGTTTGTTGGGGATATCATTCCGGGCCTGACATTGCAGTGACAAGAAAATAGGACCCCATTTCGAAACGTGTAACTCTCTCTCTCTCACGCACTCTTTTTAGCTCGCTGCTCGCTTGGGTCGAGTGTCAAGTTGTTTAGGAGCTGTACGCGACGCAATATGGTGCCAATCCTTTTACTTTTCAAGATTTTTTATATTTATATTTCTATATATATATAAAAAAATAAAGAACTAAGTCCAAAGTTTTTCTATTACGATATATTTTTCGGTTCACAGTACATGGCTGACATTGCAGACATGACGTGCGTCGTGAGACTCGTGACGTTCCTTACATTTTGTTACGTAGCAAAAATATATATATTTTTAGGTGCGAAAAAGGTTTGGTTTTGGAGGGTTAATATTACCGGACCTAATTCCTGAAATAGTTTCCAAAAGTTGCCAATAAACTTGGATGCGAAATTAAGTACAAATACCACCTTGTCAATCGAAATTCAAACGGTTACTATTGGATTGCAATGCAACCATAGTTTATTTGAAGCAACTTATAGCAATTTCAAGTTAAGAAGGTTGTTGCGTCGAAGCTACTGGTCCGATATTGCGGTAGTTGTCGATTTTTTTTTTTTTTTTTTGGCGTGAAACATTGCGATGCTGCACCTATCTCGAAATAACTTTGGGTGTATGTAATTCGTGGGTATGGGTTAGTAATGATTTATGGTTTAAATTGAAATTGGTGGGAAGAAAATAAATGGTCTCTCTTTTTAAAGCAGAATTGTCGTATGAGAAAAATCCCTCCCTTGGAATTTTTTTTCTTCTACCTCTCTCTCTCTCTCTCTCTCTCTCTCTCTCTCTCTCTCTCTCTCTCTCTCTCTCTCTCTCTCTATCTCAACCCTAAGTATTTTTTCTTGGATATGTTTTTTTTTCCAACCCAAAGTTACCGAAGTGAGCTGATGTCTTCGATTTATCGAAAGACGGGGAACGAGTCGACATCATGTTGAGAATGTTTGCAGGAACTGTTTACAAGCTGCGCCCTGATACAATTTTCTTCCCTCTTGGTGAAATTTTCGATAAAATGTGTCTGTGCTTCTCTAACTCTCCTATACTGAGAATTGGTTTTATTTTGCTTCCCTACACCGCTCTCTCTTTCTCTCAAAACAATCCCGAAAAATAGGGCGACTAAGGAAGGGAGACGAGCGTCTTTAGGGAAATGTCAAAGTCTAAAAGCTTTCTCTTAAGAACTTGTCTAGACTCCTATATAAGGAAAGTTCATGCGCACCCACTACAGATTAGGTTATTGGTATTCTTTACTTTTCATTTCGGATAAGTCGTCGGATTTCAATTAAAGTCCTCGTTTGTTCAGTGAATATTTTTGGAAATCAGTTAATTTTTAATTTTTCGAAGGAAAACAGAAACTTTAATTTTCCATGGAAAACCGAAACTGTTTGATTTTAAGTCTTAATCTTCTTCGTGCTCTTGGGGAATAATAAGTTTAGTAATTGGCTTCGCCAATGACTTTGTCGGAAACAAAACAAAGATCTCGGATTCAATCTAATCATTTTACAGACGAAAGATTATTCAAGAACCGAAGTTATCTTGTTCCCAAGCTGCTTGGATTTATAATAAATAATAAAAGAAATTGATTGGGAGCTCGTGAATTAAAATGGTCTGTAAGATTCGGATGTTGTGTTGGATACTTGCAAGTAATCTATGATGTAATATTTATGTATCTTTGAAATCTGGGAAGTGTTAGACGCCTCAGTTGCGCTTCCCTTTAGCTTTTGTCTACATCCAAGCACGATGAAACTAGGGTACATTTTTGCTTTTTATCGCGGCGCTATTCCATTGTCTTAACTCGCTCATCTTACAGAAATCTATTTTCCGTGGACCTCCAGGCCAATTTTTGGCGATGTTTAATAAGCGCCTCGTCCCTTTTTTCGAGCTAATTAACGCCAAATTCACGCTTCTACAATTTTTCCTTTTCTCCCAATCAAAATGGCTAGCTTCCTTAAGGGCTCATAGCTACCAGCTGGTTGTGTCTTCTAACAATTGTCCTAAATCTCGAAACATGTTTATTAGAAATTGGTAATCTCTTTATTTTCCCAATCCAATTACGGAATATGAGACTTCATTTATTTTTTGGTTCATATTCGTTCCATAAGGCGTTAGTTTTCTATTACATAATTAAGTACCCTACTTGTAATGGTAAAAATCCTGTTTTAGGATTATTTTGGAATATAAATCCACCCATTATTAAGACGTATTCCTGGGCGATATCCTATTTTTCTTCAGGTAAAAAGTACTGCCTTTTTTTGTAGGTATGGGGGAATATCGTACGCGGAGCAAAGGTGAAAGTGATATTACAAAGATGAGGTTGGGGTTTTGCGGCTCTAAGGAAAGATGGAGAAAGAATTATACTGACTCTCTGATGTAACCTCCTTTTTTTGAAAAATGACTCTAGCGCGAGAACGTATTACTTGGGCGCAAATTTGTGTAAATTGGGTGTTTCTATTCTCTTTAATCATGGTAGGTACAGGACAGCTTCTTAAGTCTAGTCAGAATAATACACTAGAGAGTGAGGGGGCCTCCCTTCTTTCTAGACAGTGAAAAAGAGCCTTCTTTCTTGGATGGGTGGCAAGCAATCAAAGGTATGCTCGGTCTATCACAATTCCTGAATGTCATAAAATATCTTTTAAAGGCCCATTCAGACTTACGATTGCGTCGGTGCTCCAAGAGTGAGGATCATAAAACTTCTCATGTATCGTCTGCTAATGCATGGCTTACTCGATCATGCGTCAGTAAAGCGTGATCGAGTGAGTTATGGTTAAAGAAAATGCACTAACTAGGTGGTGCCATCTCGACACTGCCCGACGAAACTGGAAAATTTCAAACTACACCCGCGAATCTTTTACTAGTCGTTGACACGTGTTTAATTAAGCGGGCAAAGACACTCCACTGACGTGAACTTAAGGTTTCTGAATGGGCCTTTAAAGGAATGGGATAGGCGGACACATTCCTTCAACTTTCTTTTCCAAGAAATAGTCAATGTCATAGAAAATATTCCTATATTCGTGTTAATTATATTACGTCAGTGTTTCCTAAATACTGTTTCTACACGTATTGTCGGGGTTTTAGACCAACTTTTTAATTGACACAATTAAGTAAAGATAAAAGTGTATGCCACTTGAATAGTAGTTAATTAAGTCTATTATTGGCCTAAAAATAATTATTCTCGTTGTCTCTAGTCTAGTGACCAAACAAATTGTTTATCAAAGGCTGTAACATAATCTTTTCACCAAACATTTCAATTACCGTATTTGAAGCCAATCCAAATGAAATTTCACATGGAAAGGAATGTCATATTTTGGGGAAAACATGAAATAAATGTGGTTTTCTTCTTAATCTTTGGATGGACGATATGAGTTGCTTTTATCCATATGCCATCTCTTCAAATAAAGAGCTTAGTGATATTTCATTTGAGGCACTTAAAAGGTTTCTTACTAAAACTAGTTTTCTTCCTCAAATGTTGGATTATTTCTTGGCTCTTCATCTCCATCTGTTTCCAGAAGAGCATTATTTTCTGTCCATAGGTCAAAGTTTAGCTATCATTTACTAGAATTACTTAAAATAATCCTACTCCAAAGTCTCTGTTGAATATATCGTTGCGGTAACTAAATTCTAATTATAATAAAACTGATAGTGGCTAACTTATAAGTAACTTCAACTGGAGTTAAATATTATAAAAACTTTATTCGTCACGAGAACTCTTATGACATTGTCAATTATTAGCAAAGGGAAAATATTTACAAGCTAAGCTCATTAAGTACTGACAACTTAGACCTGGTAACTAACTGATAACAACTGGTAACTCATAACCGATGACAACTGATTTTCTATGGTAGCGTTCTTAGTTTATATACAGAAGATAAAAAACTAAATCTATATTTTTTATGCCCGAATAGCGATAAATTTACGTTTACGATATTTTTTACATTATTTCATTTTTTAGATTTAACAAATTCCCCGCCGATGAGTTTTAGAACTCATCCAAACAATTACTGAACTTCTAATAAATATAACAATTGAATTGGTCTTCTCATATATTGTCCATTCCCAAGATGTATACGGCAAGCTCGAACCTTGTTGTCTCGGCCACGGAACACTTCTTCGATGAGGGCAGTTTTCCAAAATGTCCTCGGTATTTTGTCTTGATGTACCAGAACAAGGTCCCCTTTTTTGAATTCTTGACCTTCGGGTGGATTTCGGTACTGATGAATGGATCGCAGCTCAAATAAATACTCGTTTCGCCAACGATTCCAAAAGTTGTCCAGCAGGGATTGGCGGTACTTCAGTCTCCTTGTGAGATCTTGCTTCGTAGAGGATATAGTTTCGGGTGGATCATGGACTCTTGATGGTATAGCCATAAGTCGTTCGCCAACGAGAAAGTTGCTGGGACATAATGGTGATGGTTCCCCAGCATCGTTATAGCTAAAGGTCAGAGGTCGGGAGTTAATGACCGCCTCTGCTTCCGTAAGGATCGTCTGGAACTCTTCGGATGTTAGCAGCGCCTTCCCCAATACTTTCTTAAGTGCACTCTTGACCGATCGTACCATCCTTTCGTAAAATCCGCCCCACCAGGCAGCCTTCTCGACGATGTATTTCCATGTGACCTTGTGGTTGGCTAGGTACTCTTCTGTCTGTGGTGATTTGAGATTGGTCCAGATTTCTTTAAGATCTTGTTCGGCCCTCTTGAAACTCTTTGCGTTATCGGAGTAGATGGTAGTTGGTACTCCTCTTCTTGACACAAATCGTCTGAAGGCCATCAGAAAGGCTTCAGCCGTCATATTCGATACAAGTTCCAAATGTAGCGCACGAGTAACGGCGCATGAGAAGATCGTGATGTAAACTTTGGTGGATTTATTTTTGCCGGCCTTCACGTACACCGGTCCTGCGAAGTCTATCCCAGAAACGCTGAATGGAGGTGCTTTTGTGACTCTGTCTTTAGGTAGTGGCGCCATAGTAGTCGTACCCGGCTTCACGGTGAGTTTTTTGCAAATGAAACAGCGATTGAGTAGAGTCTTCGCCACTTGTCTTCCACGTGTGAGCCAATATTTCTCTCTAACAGCAGCCAAGGTGTCTCGTAAACCGGAATGCATAAGTTGGCTATGTTGAGAAAGGATAATTAATTCTGATAGTCTGTTTCTTCCCATTAGTAGGCACGGATGTTTTTCGCAATACGAAAAGTTGGTCTTCTGTAATCGTCCTCCAAGTCGGATCAACTGCTCCTTGTCCAAAATTGGGTTCAGAGCCGATATTGGGGAGCTGACTGGTAGCGCTTTTCCTTCCTTCAACAACGTCAGTTCTTGGTGAAAGTCTTGTGACTGGGCCATGCGTACTAATGATCTTTCAGCTCGTTCGAACTCTTCTGCGTTGAAAGCTCCCTTTCTGATTTCCTTGGTTTTGATGTAATCCACGAAACGCCAAATGTAAGCCATAACTCTCTTTGCTTTCGTGAGAGAGTTGTATCTTGAAAGATCCATGAGCGGTTCTTCTTTGATGGTGACATTTAGCTGAGTGACCTCTGTATACTTGGTACGAGACTCTTCGGCAATGGTTTCCTTCGGTAGCTCTTCCATCCGTTTGATTTGCCAATGTTCCTTCTCGAGTCGTAGCCATTCTGGGCCTTCCCACCAGATCTTGCTCTGAATCAGACTTTGAACGGTACATCCTCTGGTCGGTAGGTCTGCAGGATTTTCCTTGCCCTTCACGTGACTCCAAATGCTGGGCTCAGTCAGTGATTGTATTTCCGCAACTCGATTTGCAACGAAAGGCTTCCATTTTATAGATTTTCCTCTGATCCAATGAAGCGTGATTAAAGAATCCGTCCACATGTATATCGGTATTTCTTCTTGCAACCAATTATGTTTGAGATATTGGGCCAGACGAGCTCCGACTACTGCTCCCATTAATTCGAGACGTGGCAAGGTGATTCTTTGTAGCGGGGCGACTCTCGTCTTGGCGGCGATAATTGATACGCTTATTTCTTCGTCTTCTCGTACATAGCGGATGTATGCAACGGCGGCGTAAACGTGCTCGCTGGCATCACAGAAAATATGGACTTCTTTTTCTTTCACTTGAGAAACGCTGAGGCCATGGTAATAATGTCGAGGAATTGCCAGTCTATTCAGCAGTGATAGTTCCAAACACCAGTCCTCGAATCTTCTTGTCGGTTCGATTGGTAACGGATCATCCCACTGCACGCCCAACTGCCAAAGTTCTTGAAAGAGGGTCTTCATCCTGACTGTGAATGGCGCAATAAATCCCACAGGATCGAATATTCTTGAAACGCATTGAAGAACGCTTCTCTTGGTGTTCTTGCGTGTGGTAATGAATTCCAGTAATGGTCGTAAATCGAAGATTAAGGTATCCAATTTCGGATTCCAGGTCAATCCTAAGACCTTTTGTGTTTCTTCTGATGTCTTCGGTCCAAGCGTAGTTAAAGTTTTTGGATCTACGCATTCGCCATCCCATCTCGATTGAAGTTGACTTGAATTCGTTCGCCATTTTCTGATATTCATCCCAGCAGTTTTCATTAGGTTTTTCGTATCCACTGATATCGCATGGGCGGTTTCGTCTTCCGACGCTCCAGATATTAAGTCATCAACGTAAAGACTGTTCTTGATCAATTCGCAAAGGTCGGCCTTTTCATCTTGATGTTTCTTTAGATGATGTTGGATCGTTGCTGATAACAGAAAAGGACTCGACGTCACTCCAAACGGTACTCTCGTAATTCGCCATACTTCATAATTATCTTGTCTAGGATCGTCCTTCCATAAGAATCGGACGGCATCTCTATCGGGTGGTGAGAGTGCTATCTGAAGGAATGCCTTTTCGATGTCGGCGGTAAATGCGATCTTGTGGTTTCGGAATCTGAGAAGGATCGACAACAGTTCTGGGTTTAGATTCGGCCCTGATGAGAGACAGTCATTGAGTGACAATTTTCCCTTGTCACTGGACGATGCGTCGTAGACTACACGCAACTTGGTGGTATCGTGATCGGCTCTGATGACTGCTTGATGCGGCAAGTAGTAAGTAGGGTTGTTGCTACTCCGTTCTGGTGAATCAACTCTTTCGATGACGCCTTGCTCCCTTTGTTCGTTTATAACATCCTTGTATTGAGTATGTAATACGGGGTTTGCTCTGAATCTGGACATCAGACGGTCTGTTCGTTGTTTAGCAACCTCATAGTTATCCGTGAGATTATCTCGTTTTTCATTCCATGGTAGGCAAACTTCGTATCTGTCGCTTATAAACTGGATCGACTTTTCGAATTCCGACTTGATACCGTCATCTGTGATATCGTTGTTTCCATTGTCCGTAACTCCCATCGCATCGAGTTCCCAGAAGGCTTGGATCTGTCTTGATAACTGACTTTCGTTATTGATGGCTATGGTCATTATGCTCACCATATTAATTCCAACTGATGTCGTCGTCGAAATTGACGGTCCATGCATCACCCATCCAAAGATTGTTTCAACAGCTCGTAGCTTAGAATCCAACGGCTCGGTCTTGCCCGTTACTACCGTCCAATAGCTGTCAGCACCAATCATCACTCCAATATCGCCTTGGCCATCAAAGCCTTGACCTTCTTCATCCGCAATTTCTAGTCCTTTCTCTCGTAACTGACTATTGGTATCTCTGCATGGAATAGCGATGAGCGAGCTACAGATGTTGGGTGACTCCATGGCTTCTATTTCGACCTTTCTTGTTGGATCTCTGATGTTCTCCAAGGTAATCTTCACAACTCTTCTGACTATGGATGTTGGTTTATCTTCCTCGAAGCCGTACGATGATATCGTTTCTTCTCGCATGAAAGGTAATTGCAAGTGACGAGATAATGCTTGATTGACGAACGTCCCTTGCGCTGCACCATCAAGTAGACATCGGACTCTTCTACTCTGACCCTTGTCGCCATATATTTTCACTTGGGCTGTTTGCAGCAACACTGTTCTTACTGCTGGAGATGTCATGACTGTCGAAAGGCTGGAGATTTGTCTTGAGATTACTTCTGACGATGAACATTCGTTTTCCTTGTTGGCGGTACGTTCCTCTGTACATAGACTTTGGTGATGCTTCCTGTTGCATCTTTTGCACACTTCAAGTTTTGATTTCTCCCAACAGCTTCTCGCAGAGTGTCTGGTTTTGAGGCATATGAAACATCGTCTCTCCTTCTGAACAAGTTGTAGCTTCTCTTCGATTGGTTTGCTACAGGACTCTGGGGTGTGGCCTGGATCTTGACAATATAGGCATTTTATAACAGTACCAACACTCAGTACCGCTGCTGATGCGAGCCTTCCTTGTCGCTGATTGTTTAGATTCTGCCATGGTTTTGACTTGTTCTTCTCCAGGAATGCCCTTGAACTTGATTCTCTGTTGTTCGGCGTGTCGTCTTCTTGGAATTCTTGAACTTGTTCTCTTGACTCCACCTCGTCACGTAAATAGCCCACTAAATCCATTACGTTCCATTTTTGACCTTTCTTCGACCGTGAGAATGACAACATGATGTCTTGTGGTATACGTTGCTTCAAGACTGTTCGTAGTAGTTGTCCATAAGACTCTGATCCAACTTTCAGCGCCTTCAAACTGCGAATTTCGATTTCCAAGGTGTCGTAGAGCCGTCTAAGTCCATTAACGTCGCTCGATTTTTTTACGGCCTCTAGTTTCAAAAGATTCCCCATATGCCGATCTACTATATCTCCCTGATCTCCAAATCTTCCCTTAAGAATGGTTATAGCTTCGTCATAAGTCGCTTCAGTGACAGCAAGGCCTTGGATAGATCTGGCTGCTTTCCCTTCTAGGTAAGACTGCAGGTACGTGAACTTCTCTACCTTGCTGAATCCTTGGTTGTCATGTACTGCAATTTCGTACTGGCTCCAGAAAGCTGTCCACTTGGTCTTCTCGCCGTTAAACTTTGCCATTGTTAACTTAGGTAACCTCACTGAAACTGGTCTAGCTATTTCTGTGTCATCGCTACTTGCGCTACTTGTTCTTGACCGAGTTCTCCTGACTCGTGTCTCTCGACTCTCCTCGATCTTTAGCTCGATGCGTGTCCTGCTCTCGCTAATCTTGTCCATGAGTTCCAGTGATTCTTGAACATCCTTGTCATAATCAGCTTGCACCGTCAGTAGGTCTTGAATCTCGTGGTCGGCTTCTTGTAAGCACCCTTGCTTTTGCACTAGACGGTTCAATGAAATTCGCAACTTCACCGCATCAACTGGGTCGGCTTTCAACTCGTCGCTGGACTTCTTGATGAGATTTGTAATTGACGTCTTCAGAGTTCCACGTTTTCTCTTAAGTTTTTCCAATGGATCCATACTAGCAGTTTACTTCCTGATTTCTTGTTACCACAGATTATTCCCGGATTTTCGGCACCATTAATTTGTTGAATATATCGTTGCGGTAACTAAATTCTAATTATAATAAAACTGATAGTGGCTAACTTATAAGTAACTTCAACTGGAGTTAAATATTATAAAAACTTTATTCGTCACGAGAACTCTTATGACATTGTCAATTATTAGCAAAGGGAAAATATTTACAAGCTAAGCTCATTAAGTACTGACAACTTAGACCTGGTAACTAACTGATAACAACTGGTAACTCATAACCGATGACAACTGATTTTCTATGGTAGCGTTCTTAGTTTATATACAGAAGATAAAAAACTAAATCTATATTTTTTATGCCCGAATAGCGATAAATTTACGTTTACGATATTTTTTACATTATTTCATTTTTTAGATTTAACAGTCTCCAAGTTTTTAACCTTCCAAAAACTAAACTTTCCAAGTCGCGTATATACCATCGACATCGAGTTTTATTTATAGAGAAAGTAGTTGTATTAGAGAGAGAGGCCCTATATAACCAACCGTAAGACAATATATTGGACCTTTTATATTCTTTTTGCGTGTACAAAGTTTAAAATCCTCCTGTAGAGTTTTTAGGTTAGAGATATAAATCCAATAAAGCGTTAATTTTGCGGATTCTTAAGTCGTGACTGTTTTAAACCATAAATTTTTTTGACTCTGCCCTAATTCCACAGATTGGTATAGGGATCCATAACTGTGCAATTGCGGGAATTGTTGCCTTTATGAGATCTGATGTCCATGGGAAGTACCCTCATGGAGTTCAAATACAAGGTGTTTCTGATAGTCTTCCATTAATTAGAGGGTGTGTTCTTTGGGTTAAACGACGAGCAAAGTATCGAAGTCGAACTTCATTGTTTTGACAACATTTAATTAAGGAGATGTGGGCTCCCGAAGCTCCGCGGCTAAATGTTGTTAACCCCATGTTCTTGGAAACTTTCCACTCAGTTTGACCCAAAGAACACACCCTTCAATTTATGGCAGACTTGTCAGAAACACCCTGTTTATTCATGGTATAGTCTTCGTAATATCCCATCAATATCTCTTTGAAAACATTTTCATGGAAAGTTAAATGTTACTTGTGTTTAAAATTCAAAGCCCTACCGACCCATTTCTTTAAAAGTAAAAGAAAAATGGCTAAGATGTTTATATCTGAAGATCCTCTATTTTTCCGTGATCCCTGTATTTATGGATGCATAGATGGTTTCGAAACTTTTGTTTTATATTTGGAATTCAATGGGCTAGCCTATAGCTCTCTCCTATCCCAAAACTATTTTGTATAAAGAGATTTAGTTCGCATTATCCATAAAAGTTTGACCAACTTTATAGTTGTTAGATTCTTCAGAAGTAACTTGGAAAATTCCAGAGTGATCAGGATCAGGAGAGAGAGAGAATATCTAATAATGTCGAATGGTGGATCCACGTGACAATCCATAGGATGGATTGATTGACAGTGACGTATTGGTCTAATTTTGACTCCTATTGGTTGCCAGTGTCACGGGATCGAGTTAAATATAGAAGGGAGTCCTATAGCTTCGGGGAAGGTTTAGAATTCCTTAAGCTTTACCCAGCGAACTATAGTCTACCCTTAGCCAAGTTATGGTCTTTGGTTCGAGTTAGTTGGTATTCCCAACAGAGAATCCTCCTCTTTCTGCCGATATTTCGAGATGCTCTAGAGGATGACCGCCTGCCTGCCTATTTAAGCCCCTGTGTTTTGTAAATTTGGCATTCCCGGTACGCACTATTCCTTTCCTTCTCTTCATTGAAGCCGGGCAGCTAGGCGAACCAAACCAAACTTCAAGCACAACAGGTCTCTATGTCCGTCTCACACATTTTCACGAGGGGTTGGATATCTTATAAATATATAACCAACCATCTCCAATTTCAATATTTTTCCAAATCCAAACTTAAATTAAATTAACGAATGTCCGACCCCCTTGCACTTCTAAACCAATATCCCAGGCGTAACCTCTCCTTGGACGTCTTTGGGTTGACATTCCCCGCGGCTTCTAAATCAGGTTTACCACCCTCTCTCTCTCTCTCTCTTCCTTCCCCATCCCTCCAAGTAGAACGACGTCAGATCATAGCCCTCCTCAATAATGTCAGCTTCGCCTTTAATACTAAATTTCGCCTCTTTGCGAAACCGTATTGTAGATGAGATACTTAGGGACTATTTCGGAAATTTGCCCTTCACCATCTTATCTATATAAGTAAAAATATTCAATGACTGACTAATATACAACGTGCAGCCCAAACCGTTTGACCTAGAAATCTGAAAATTTTCAGGGACCTGGCTCTTAAATAATAGGCACGCACTGAGAAAGATTTTTCCAATCCGGCGCCATCTTGAAAAATGGCGGCCAAAAACGTGAAAAAAAGGAAAATCATCTTTGCGGAATAACTTAGTCGCGTTCCAACTGATTTCAGAAAAACTTTGATACTGGTTGATATCGTATAGACGCTGCTTTATGGCCATTGGGGTTGCCGCCGCCATCTTTCAAAATGGCGGACTAAAAAGTAACAAAACATTTAACATTCAACGCCGGGTACCTTTCCTGCGATATATAATTTTGAATAGAAATCCATTTCAATACAAGCCTCAATAAGTTTCTAGGAAGGTGTTGGGTGCTATCTGGCTAGGTTTTTCTTTTTCCATGACACAGAAAGTAGTTGGCTATACAAACCACGTGACTGGGGGGTTTATTGAAGCGTGTTTGAAATACACTATGAGAAGGGGATGAGTGTTTGGTGCAGGGGGTAGGAGCCCCTGGCGGATTAAGAATAACATTTCGAAGTTCTGAATGGAATAAAGCCTAGATATAGCTTTTGTTCTAAAGTTTGGAGTTTTCTTTTTGGTGCGCTCTAAATTTGTTAAAAGGCGGGAAAGGATGAGAACGAGAGGATGGTGAGAGGAGAGGAAGAGGGACTAATCTCTTTGGAAATTTATTCGGAAACATTTTAATGGGATTAAATGAAGACTGTTGATCTTTGAAAACCCGGAAATTCTCTGTTTGAATTCCGGATGAAATGGTGGAATTCACTAGAATATGCTCCCCGCTAGTTCTTTGTTAACGTTATTATATATTCCTTTGAGTAATGAATTAATTCTCGTTGTTATTTTAGAATTATCTCTTGAAAATTCAAACGCCAAGGGGTTAAATATATAAATATATTAATTCGGTTGTAAACTAACTTTGACTTTTAACCTCTGTCTCTTTCGAGGATAGCTAAGGAAATTGTTATTGTTGTTGCGATAATAGAATTTATAAAGATGTCATCATGATACCATTCTTATATAGTTTTTGAGCAGGAACTATATGTCAGGTTGTAGCAACCATAAGCTGTATTGCCCTTTCTCATTTCATAGACCTTTTCGGGCTGGGTTACTTTCCGCCTTTCTTCAGCGCCCAAAGAATTAATTTATTAAAGTTAGGAACAACGTTCTCGCAGTTTCCCTCAAAATGGCGCATCATTTTTAACTTGTTTGTACGTGAGCTTCCCCTCGGAGTTTCTTCTTAAGGTCACGTGGTTAAAATATGGCTGACTTATTGCGATGATGTTAATAATGCTTTTAGCCCTTTCATTATATTAATTCAAACTAAAGTATATTAAATCGAAGGAATAAATATATAATTTCAATGTAATCTAAATAGAGTAGTCTACATGTTATTTCGAATTAATTTGTTTCGTATTAAGAACCGCGTTATAGAATACCTTAAAATCTATGGATATTTTAAAAGCCTTCTAAATATTCATGATGTTTCCGACTAATAGATCCTAATGGCTTGTTACGTTGTGTTATTTTTAAATCTCTTTGAAGGTAAAAGGTGAAGCCTTTTGAACCTCGTTCATGCATTAATACGTTAATGTAGATCATATTTCCTGGTATAACAACCTTGAATTATTAAACTCGACCATAGTTTCGTAAATAGTCGCGGAACTACTTTCTCTCTTATGCGAGAGATAACTTTGATCGTATTCGTACGCGTCTACGAAAACGAAATACTGTTTCTCCGAAATAAAATGTGTTTTTGGGAATAAGTAGTTTCCTGCAGCGATCGACGTACCTTTTCTGGAATTCTATTTTTTTATATCAAAAATAGCGTCATAAATAATTCCAGATTTGTTCATTGTGCTCGCAAGGAGCTATGATAGAAGAGCATAATATTGATGTAAATGATAGTTGTATTTGGAATTTAACTATACAGTGTGTTTCTGATAAGTCTGCCATAAGTTAAAGGGTACGTTCTTTAGGGTCAAACTGAGTGGAAAGTGTCAATATAATGTTACGGGGATATCATGGCTCCCAAGCATTGATTGGCCCCTAAAACAAGGAAATAGCCACACACTTTAATTTATTAACTTCTAAAAATACCATAGTATGAAATAGTAGCCTATGCATGCGTTTTGGTGATAGGGTTTGGTTCTTCATCTAATAATAATATCTTCGTCAAAATTCAGGTAGATGGAGTTGGGTATTCTGCCCCTGTTCTCCCTCAAGTCCGGATCTGCCGACTTAGACACGAGGGGCCTTCAAACCCCCAGTTTTCTATAATATATAGGAAGTCATTGATCCGTAATTTTGATTTCGGGGTCTATAGGGGGAATCTCTCTCTCTCTCTTCTCCAGAATGTATGACTCTAGGCAGACATAATGCATTTGTACTCTATCAATAATGGATGCCAAATGATGGGCACTATTCCCAGGATTATATCTAAAACGTAGGCATAACTAACTCCTCTCCTACGTATGTATCACAATTACAAAACTTTGCGAAGAAATTGTTAAGGAAGCACCTCGGAAGAAACTTTTAAGCCTTTTAACTCAACCTTACATAAATTATTATGTAAATAAAGCCTAATTAAGCTCTCCTCTGTTGTATAAACAATGTACCCGAGTAAACAAGAGTTTGCTATGGAGTAAACTTCAATATTAGAATAGGTAATTCTTCTCATTAATATATTCTATTTTACAATCTACAAAATTGCGGGAAAATTCACGAGGTAGCTATAGTAGTAGTTGGCTTCTATTTCGTCACGAGGCTTGAAAAGGCGCGCTTTCTTTTGTGCCTTAGCACGTGCGAGTATGATAAATTCAGTCTTGGAAAGGCTTGAATTTAACATAAATTGTACTGAAGAATTTAGTACTTTAAAGGCTGAATTATGGGGTATATTGTTGGACAAATCGCGCGCTCCAAATATATATGTTGGGAGAGAGAAAATTCGCGCCCTAAGGGAATAAAATTTAGCTTTTCAACCTTTTGAAATGCAAATTGCGCGAGCGAGAAAGGCGCCCTCTTCAAAAGTTAACGCGACAAAAAAAGTAGATCTATAGGAATACAGAATCCGTACAGACTTTACTGCCAGCTAAGTTTGAAACGAATTAGGGCACCATTTTTTGTTGCAAAAAGAGGCCTTACTCATTTTTGTTAAACCAAAAAAAAAGAGGAATAAATGTTGCGACAGGTGAATATGCGGGGAATTTTAACTTGTTAACATTGAACGGGCACTCTATTCATTCTGTTTCTTCTGACATCCTTAGCCATTATAAAAACAAACTCTCCAAAGATGCATTCAAAGAAAAAAAAATAAAAGCAGGATTTTTTAACATCTGTCGCAGGCAATTTCAAATGTCCCAAGTTCTTCCTAAAAGCTTTAGCTCATAAATAATTTATTTGCGTACCTTTTATGGATAAGGTAATAGTGAAGAATTACTCGTACTGCCCAGGGAATTAAGTTCTGAATTATTAAGTAAGTATTTGAATTTTTATTTATTCAAGTACACTTCCTGGTCAACGACAAACAATTCACGCTATGAAAATACGAACTTGGTGATATCACGCGACTAAACAGTAGTAGATGGGGTACTGTACGCCTTTCTTTGAAAAATGCAAGGGTCCTTACTGTAGTTGATGGCTCTTTGCCTTAGCGTCTCTTAGAGGGGTGATGCCCCATTACCTTAAAGCATTTGGTAACCATCCTCCTTTTGCGGGGTCTGCTCCAAGAGAGATATCTTTGATATAAAAGACGTTGCACGGGGGGAAACTTGGTATCATTCTCACCTTGGTCTACAACTCTACACATCCAGGTAGCTATAGACATCTTTATTTTTTTTTCTTTTGACCGCGTTGGCTCCCTTAGGAGCTAGGAAGGTGACGACACAAAGGACCCTTCTTCGTCGTCCAGAATTCTATGGGGCTATAGCAAAATGTGGCGCGAAAATGCTCTCCACCTGGCACCGGTATTATGGGGTATGGGGACCTTGATGGCCCTTCGTTCTATTCCCCCATGGTACCAAGACCATATTTACCACGTAACTTGTCCCTGCTTAAGACATCAACCCTTAGTAAAGAATAGCTTTGATTTCAGTGACCATGGTCTTGGTAAAGGCGTTCATAATACTGAGTCGAGGTAAAGCGCGGCACAATTGATCTAATGGTCCCTTCTTCTCGTATATATTGATGTCTTTATTACGATACCTTACCAACCTTACCCCCCCCCCTTTCATAATTTTTCTGTCTGGATATCTGCGCAGACTGCAAGAAGAAACTTATTTTGAAATATCTTGTTCAGCCAAGTAAAATACTGATTTTTCAAAAAAAGGTCCCGCAATATACGACGTAGGTCAGTACCATAACATCCCCTATAACGCTGCCTGGCATCTGTTCCTACTGGGGGTGGGTACCATGGGTTATATAGGGGTCCCCTCGATGCTTTTATCCTGTCTTTAATCTGTACCTGGTCAATAGGAAAAATTCTTAAACGGATGAGGTCGTATAGAAAGGAACTGGAGATGTACCCTAGTATCGTCTTAAGTGAGTTTAATGTGACAAAATATTTTTGCCCCAAAAAAATACTCAACTTTGACGACAAGTTAACAAAGGGATAATCTCTCCCAGAAATCTTCAGTGAGCAAAAGAAAAAATATTTTACACTCGAATGTCTCGAAATACTGCGCCAGGGGTTTTTTGTTAGAGCGTCTTCAATTCGACGCCAAATATCACGTGTACCAGTTCGTATTTTCGAACATCGACGTCTCGATGGCCCTCTTTGATAAATAATACAGTATTTAACCAATCCCTAAGATATGTTTTTTAGTCTGACGTTCTTCTTGGGGGTCAAAGGCTAGTTAAGTCTACAACTAAAATCCCATTGCAATATTATTAGAAACCGATGAAATAAATTTAAACTGACGGTGCATTATAACGATTTATTCCGAATGAGTGATTTTTAATGGAGGCGTTTAATTAGCCGCAATTTAATCCCACTTCATTAATTTTCGATAATATTTTCGCTTCTTTTTTTCGCTGTCTCTCCATTTATAAGAGCAAAAGAGGATAATAGAAGAAGTATGACACTCTGTAACCTCTTAATACTTCAGTTGTGTAACGTGATTTTTCCCAGGCTCAACCCTTTTTGTTTGCTCTCCTGCTCGTCAAACTTAAGATGTGCATCGCACCGTGCTAGGGTGAATTCTAATTCTATAACTGTTTGGTACTAAATTCTCAGCAATCAACCCACAAATCTTGATTGTCTTGGCGTGGGATAAAAATCCATCCACAAGCGCATGCGCCTTGGCAAAGAGTTAAGCGCTAATAGAGTAATGTTGAGGGAACTTTTTATCGCGTATGTGATTCGGTTTAGTAACCTTGATCGAAATGTTTTGAAGTTGGGAAGAATCATTTTGTGGTACACTTCTCTCGAAGAGAAGTATTATATGCTTCTAGTGAGAGCCACTCTCTCGTTTTCTCTTGATGGTATAAGAAAGTATCAGTTGAGATTTATCTCTAGATTAGATTTCCTTTTGATTAATTATCAGGTCCGATGGCAATAATTTACTTCCGTTTATGTACTTCTTTATCAATCTTAGTGATGTTTTTTTTTTCTTTTTCGGTATTGAGAGTCGATATACGCTCGAGTTTGTCCGTATACCGTCCTTACGTTACGTTGCTTAAGTTTACTTTTTTCCGGCTTAGATTAGTAGCAACGAACCTAATGTAGCAAAAATCTTCTATACACCGTCATCCCGTTCTTCTGTTTATCTTGCTGTAGATGCAACAGAGTTTAAGCTTTTCCTTAGCAAACTAAGAATCCCAGAATGCATTGCATTCACCATGGGTATGTATATAGCTAAGAGGATAAGGTGCCTTTAGCTTGTACAAGGTGTTTCTGATTAAGTATGCCATAAATGAAAGAGTGCATGTTTTCTTTGGGTCCCAAAAGAAGGAAATAGTCACACATGTGGAGTAAGACATATCGGGGGGGGGGGGGAGGTCAATCAATGTTTGGTAGCTCATATCTCCGTACTAAATGTTCCTCTACACTTTCCACTCAGTTTGACCCTAATTAAACACCCTTTATTTTATGGCAGGCTTGTAAGAAACACCCTGTATGTACACGAATAGAGTTTTCTTCTCCGCACCACCACGCATCGTCCGTCTAACTCCGTAAGTTTCCGGTAAGGGAGAAGAAGGGGAATGAGTCAAGGGTCGAGAAGATGTGTTCCTGACATTTAGGGATTTATATCCTAGCAGAATTAATTAGATCTTGATGGGTCCCCTGGTTTAAGAAACCTATTAGATTTCTTCAAGTGGATAATTCGGACATTAACTCTATCTTTACCATGCCCCACCCACTGCAAGGTCAAATGAAGGTCATTTGTCGCGCGTGTCCTACGTCAATTTTGTAAATTATTAAAATAATTTTTTATTTCATCCAAGACTTGACAAGTCGCAATGTCGTGGCATATTTTTACCAATTCGTTACGTTTTTCATATTCTTTCCGGCGACGATTTCGGTTCAAGAGGTTTTTTTGGGGGGTTTCATTTTGTCACGGTTATGAGAGGCCCTGGGTCTCGTACGTCAAAACGAATCACCTCGTCCCTTCAACCCTCGGACAAGTGTGTCCTTTTTCGTCCATAATATATTTTTTATCTATCTTACCACCGTGGTGTGGTTGGGGCGGCTTTAGTTATGGGCCATAGCGTCGTCGTAGAAGGAACAAATTTCACGGTTCGTCTCGTATTCTAACCCAAAGTCGTTCCAACAGCACTAGTACCGAAATGTCTCCTCGGGCGCCTTTATACAGGGTGTTCCAAAGAGGGTGGATGAACGGAAGTATAGTGTTATGGTTCTATGGGAAATCAATTTTGAGTCGAAAATGACAACTTTCACGAACTTTAGCCCTAATTTCCACTGTTTACAAGTTATGTTTAAAGTGTTTTACGGATGACCCCTTATATTTAACTAAGAATGAAAGATAATTATTTCTAATTTAATCAAGGGGTCACCCTCGAAACACTGTCCAATCAACTTTTAAACAGTGGCATCTATAGGGCAAAATGTAATAGAAGTTGCATTATCAACTCAAAAACTCACTGTCGGTCCTACTACTCGTTTTTGAAACACCCTGTATAGCGGACATGGTGGTGGGGTGTTCAATCGCATGTACCCTTTTTAATAAAACCCATAGTGACATTTATCCCGCCTTTGATAGTACAAATCTACGCACGAGCGAGATGTATTACTCAAAGGCAGCAATACAAGCGCACGAATTTATGTTGAAATGGTCGTAGCAAGGAATTAAATCAATTATACTATGAAACTCTAACCTATAAGAGGTAAAGTATATTTATTCATGGATGTATTACAATGCATTCTTGATAATATAACGCGACATTGTAGGGGTGAAAATCCCATTGTAGTTCGAGTTCCCTTGGTTCCTGGTTGAATGTCCATGGGTGCAAAAATGAGATAACATTCGAGAAGGCACCCTCCTTTATGCCTGTGGTGTTACTATGTTACTATATGATTTACCGTATTCATTGGCAATGTATTGGATAGAATACGCATTCTTTTAACCTTCCCTGCTCCCTGTAGATTATATTATGAAACCCCAATGGAATTCTTAAGGAGCTATAATAGGCATCTTTTACAAGTTCACCTGTTCATATATTTAATTAATTTATATTGTAATGCAGTTTACTTCTCGCGCCTGAACTTTATTCAAAAATAGACCTATTAAGGCCCATTCAGACTAGAAGAAATCTGACGTTAATTGTTTTCGTCGGTCTCATCGGTACATTCATTGCCATGTTCAGACGCTATAGCAGACGACTTAAAACGAGTCGCATTTTTGAACCAAGACTTTTGGATATCCTCATCTATCCAAAATGGCAAATACCGTGCCAAGAATACTGTAAAGTTTCAAATATCGTCTGCTAATGCGTACATAGCTCACTCGATTTCGCGTCTGTAAGACATGATCGAGTCAGTTATGGCTAAAGAAAAGGCGCTAACGAGGTGGTGCCATCTCGACAGTGCAGCAGCCCGACGACACTAAATCTTTCAAACTAAACCCGCGAATATTTTACGTAGTCGCTGTCACGTGTCTAATTAAGCGAGCGACACGACTTAACCAACGTGAATGTATGATTTAAATATAGTCTGAAGGGGCTTTTAGAAGTTGAAAATGTTATTTACATTTGTAAACAACTAATGCAATATTATATTATTCATATGAGGCAATCTGTATTTATGGACATCGCAGGACATATTCTTACTTTTTCGAGACTATTTACTCTCTTTCTCGGTGTGTATTTATGATCCTCTCGAACTTTGGCAGCCATGCAACGGCGTATTTTCGATTTATACGAGCAAAATTTTATTTTATTTTTCTTTGAAATTCTTCGGGCATTTGACATTTTCTCGTTGACGTAAACCTATCCCAACCCCAACGTCTCTTCATATTTTTTTATTTTCTTCATCTTCTCTATCTTTCATCTTGGTCCTTACATCAAACGGTGGTCCAATCTTTCTCCTGGTATCTCATCTATATACCCATCTCTTTTAGAGAGAGAGAGGGAGTCAAACCAGGATGGCGCTATTTGCCAACCAGCAATATGTGTAGTCATCCGCCCGTGTTTAGAGGGGGCATAGGTCAACATCCAGCATCCCTCGAATCAGTTGCAAATATCTTTACGCTCCTTTACCTACCTCGTGACACGTGATAAGGGGTTCTCTCCCAAAACGGGAATGGAGAAATTCCAAATAAACATATTGCAGATACCTGAATGCATGTTATAACCTGAAGTTTATAATTGGAAGTGTATTCCTTTTTGTTATTATAGTTTGTGGGTAAACAGTACCTGTCTAGTGTTTGCCACCTTGTTTTCTTTGGTATGTGGACTACAAAGACACTAGAAATAGCTTTGGCGAAAGATTGGTTGGTAACTTTGAAGCCCTAACTGCGAGACCCCTCTTTTGAAAATGGTCGGTCTATTGCGAAAAGTTATATTGTTTAAAATATGAAAATAACTCCACTTAAAGTACATTAATGTGTTTGTTTTCATCGAAATGCTTTTTGTTACGTATCTCAAGTTGGAGTATCACTCCACCATAACTTCTAAAAAGAGTTTTCTCAGTATTGGAACGGAAAACTTTATTTTTTTCTGAAAAAATGTTTTTCACTGGAATTATTTATGGAGTTTGTGATGGATTTTAACCGGTTTTTTGTTAGTTTCTCCATCGGGATCCGATATAAATTTCTCCCATCTATCCGTTTTTTCTAGGTGAATTATAAGAGAATTTCTAGGATTTTTTTGGTGGTTTTAAGAAATTTATCATTTATAGGTCTGTTTTATTCAACCGGACTATTTTTAATCTTACGAGATTTAACGCTTTATATCCTTGCGCTTCAGCCTTTCCTTTCAAACTAAATAACGGATGTAACAACGAATTATAGATTTATACTTAGTCTAAAAGCTAGGTCTACAATTTTTCGTTGATGTTTATTTAATGGATGTTATTTGAAATTGAATATCAAAATATGGTTGCAGTTTTATTTATTTCCGGCAAATCTCTTAATCTTTGCAGAGGGGCTGATAGTTATTATAAAAATACATTTATTAAATTAAATACTTTATTTAATAAAAGTAAAATGTTGCTGTAAAATAATCGGTATGACCAGGAATACTTACAGCCACTAGGAATAATTGTGTAATCATTTTCTCAACTTATCTAGGCGGATTTTGTGGGAGGAGCTAGACTAATCATTATGCGTGACGAATTTCACCTCACGAATAATTTTTTTCGCTGACTTGCGCGCGCCTAGGAACTGGCGTTGATACCAACCAATGAAATCGCAGTTAAGAAGACGTCAGAATTATGACGCCTGACGGGTATTACTTAAGCCCTGCCTACAAAACCCGCATAGAAATTTACGTTTCATCCTTTATAATTTTCGAGAAAATGAACCCGATTAATTTATTATTAAAAGTGTAACGTTTTGTCTTTTAAATTAGATAAATTTCTTCCGGCTAAGGAGTTTCTGTATTTTATAAATCATAAAATCGCATGACAGATTAAGGACTATAGCTATAAGCGTACTGTATATACGAAAAGATAATTAATTCGGTTAGCTAATTAAATCTTCATTAATTATTCAAATTATTGCTAGAGTAAATTTAAAAATACTCGCTTGAAAACATAATATGATATCCCGTTTATTTTAATTCAATTACGCACGCGAAAATTCTCTAATTAATGATGCAAAATTAATTAGACATGATTCTAATTAATTAAGAAATGCGGTACTTTCTTATGATATAATTACGCCAAGGCTTATCATTATTATATCTTTTTTCATTGGGTATCTCCTACCCCCCGTGTCTAATTTCAAGTATTTTATGAAATCTTTAGCCATTAATACAAAAATCTTGATCTTGAAATGCAGTTTTACGAAAGGATATGGTCCATAAAATAAAATCTAATTAAATTTGGGAGGTATATACAGTCCATCCTACACTTATCAGATAAAATACACACGCGAATCGTAAAATAAATTAGATCGCTGGAAATATCCCCTAATTAGGCTTAACATTCTTGAAATTTCTAGGGCTATAAAGTTTTATAAGAAGCTGCTGGTCTAACTATAACCCTTTTTGAAAATAAGGTTAAATAGGTGGTAGACCTTTAGTAAAATCATCCCCAAATATCTTCCAGACTTTTTCTTATCGATAACGAAAGGGCTTTTACATTGCGTGAACAGTTATTCTTCACCCCCCCCCCCTGCTTGGTTAACCAGTTTTTTCACCACCATGCAATTTTTACTGATCTACTAACTAGTGTATACCACCAGTTTGGTTATTTTCCAAGACCTGTTTAATAGAACTCCCAAGTATTTAGTATAATTATAAAGGGGAGAATTAGGGCTTTAACATACTGAAAGGACTTTCCCGTATCTCTTTTACAACCAGGGTTGAAAGGTGACGTGTAAAAAAGTCCGTGTTAATCCTATGGAGAGGATGATTATGAACATTTTGCTTAATTACTCGGGCCCTGATTGATGCAACCCCAAGTAATTAGTATAATTGTAAAGGGGAGAATTAGGGCTTTAACATACTCGAAGGACTTTCCCGGATCTCTTTTACAACCAGGGTTGAAAGGTGACATGTAAAGTGGTCCATGTTAATAATCCTATGGAGAGGATGATTATAAACAGGCCCTGATTGTTGTAACTCCAAGTATTTAATATCATTGTAAAGGAAAGGATTAGGGCTATAGCATACTCAAATAATTTCCTTGTATCCCATATGAAACCAAAATAATAACACTCCAAAGTCAATAAGCAATTTCGGGGTGCGGATCGCGGACGTAAAATAATTGCCAACTTTATTTTAAAATGCTTATTTCCTCGAGTCCTTATTGTTTTAATCCCTAGTATTTTGTACTGTTGGAAAAGCAAGAAGTTGGACTATGACATACTGAAAGCATTGCCTCGTATCTCTTGTAAATCCAGGATCATGGTGTCCCAAAGTTCACGAATCTTTCGTCCAATTCTTGCAATAAAAGTTATATGATGTTGGTTGGAATGGGTGGGCTGAGATTAACGAAAATGGCGTAATTTCTAAGAGCCCCCTGAAAATTCCAGTTGGACGCGCAACTGTCGGCATTCATCACGTTGATCGATTAAACTTAACCCTAAGCGCGCGCTAGAGAGAAAGATTAACCGCACGAGATCCCGAAAATTTAATAGATAAAATGGTTAAGCACTGCACGCACCAACCATTTACTTTTAATCTTTCTTCAATCTTGATCTTTGTAGATTTTAATACCTCAACCATTTCGTCTCTCGTATTACATTAAGGGTGGATATACGTAAGTACATACGTTTCGTGTAGATTCGAAAACATAAAAAAATATATAGTCTGCCCATTAACTAGATTAAGGGAACTTTCTAAATAAAAAAAAGAAAATACGTAGGAGATATGGTTGACGTTAGGCCTTACACTCTTGGCGGGCCCAAAAACTGTCTGATAAGCTTCTGTTTATGAGATACCATTAAAAATAGACCTTCGTGTACATAGATTCATCTTCTACGTAAGCGCAACCCCTTCGCAAAATAGGATGTAAAGCGTACTTAGGGGGTTTAGGTTTGAGCTAGGGAAAAATAACCAAAAATGAATCGTCTATTAAAGCTTTTCCCTACTTCCATTAACTTGGGCTGTTTTTCATGGACTTCTTTTACTAACTAGCCGAGTATAAAATGTTTTCGAAAACGTGATTCGTTCGTATGGGAAGAAAATTGTGTTGTTTTTATGAAAAATTTAACTTTGTACAAGGTGTTGGAAAAATATTGGGTGGTTGGATCGAAGTACCGCGGGTTCTATGGGAAATCAATTTGAGTTGAAAATGTGATTTTAAGACTTTTTGCCCTAAGGGACACTGTTATGATTGTTGTGTTTTACGGATGACCCTTTAAACTTAACTTAGAAACTGAAAGACAATACTAGCAAGGTTCCCAATGGTTATGTTGGTTAGAAAAACACTATCTGCAAGGGTTGCCTCAAGCTAGAAAAACTTTGATAATATTGATACTAAAATCATATATTAGAGCTATTTTTTAACCATTAAAAATTTTCCATATTTAAAGAAGAAAAACATTTAAATTTATGTTTTTCTCATTTTAAAACATTCGAAATTAGCGCCTTAAAAAAGAAATTTATTTTTATTCTGGTTTTGACCTTATTGTTATAACGCTATACAACTAGAGAGAGAGCTGTAATTGACCAATCATTTTCTGGTTGCTAGGCAACCGTAGTTTAATGAACGATTATAAATGTTCGACTTCGGCGAGAGACGCTCGTCAATTTTGTCAAGGAAAATTGGGAGCGATTTGATTTATTTAACTCTATTTTTGGTTAATTTTAATTACTTAATAGTTTCACCAAGTAGTTTGAGTATTTTTTGCCAGTTTCTTCCTTTTATTTTGTTATAATATAATGATAAGTTACAACTTTGAGAGGTATTTCATGTGATGGAGTACCATCTGATTTTATAGTAAGTGTGTTAATATTTAAGCATGATTTAATTTCTGTGTGTCTGGTAGTTAATGTTTTTAGAAACATAAGCTTGGGTAGTAAACCAAGGAGTAGACAAACGCAAGCGGTGTTGAACGTAACTACGATATGGGCTGTAGGAAGTTTTATATTTGTGGGTATCGTAAGAGATATTGCAGGATCCAATAATTCAAAATTTTACACGTTATAAGTTTGAAACTTTGAACCTATAATTTGATCATTTTTGAAGCTATAAATATAATATAATTTTGGCTTTTTAGACCTATATTACCTATTATTTTTCGTGCACTAAGTGCTGGGAACCCTGTGCTAGTCTAATTAAGGGGTCATCCGTAAATCATTAGCTTCTATTATAACTTAATAGTCTCGCTTAGGGCAAAATTTCATATATGTTATATTTTCGAGTAAGATATAATTTAAATTTTAGGAAAATATTTTGCGTATAATTTTATGTAAGATAAAAATTGGGAATACCTTGTTAAAAATTAACCTTGACAATTTTATCGCTTTGTTAAAAAAATTTCCCAGACCTCTTATACGTGTATAGTTAAAGGAAGTCAACTATACCAAAAAATAACGAGCGCCCTGCCTTTGAACGTGCTAAAACTGTATCTAGTTGTCCCGCCATCGTCTAAGGAACAAAAATTCCTCTATATCCATTTTTGACGCTTATTGACAATGACAGATCAGTACACCCCCTAAAAAACACTGACTGCAACTAAACCTATACCACCCTCTCTTTATCTTGGCAGCTTAATTTGGCCGTCTGATAAGATTAAACAGCCCTGTATTTTTCCTTCCAATTTGGTTTGCCTTTTTTTATTTAAAGCAAAAATAAGAATGTGTTGGATTCAAACTTTTGGCATCCATGGATATTTTGAATAAGGTATTTGAGAATTAATTATTATCCCCCTAATCACGTGACATTCCTATCAATTGATTGTCAAAGCGCGCGCGGGATTTAAGAATTGATAAACGAAAACAAAGGCTTAGAGATAATAACGTATGCAAAAAACACATGGCATTGATAAACAAAGGCTTAGGGAATATTAACGTATGCAAAAAACACGTGGCATTGTAAAAGCGCGCGAAATTTACTAAATAAATTCAAACTAGGCTTAATGCAACTAGCGTTTCTACTACCAATTAATTAATTAAATAATGAAAAAGCACGCTATAGCAGCTCTTTCCTTGACGTCTATGACAAAATAACACGAGGTGACACTACTCAATACCAACTCTAAAGGGGCGTTTCCGTATAGATTCCTCAACTATTTTAAGATCCTTAGAAGTACTAATGTTACAGTGTCCGTATACGTTTATCTTTTTTTGTTCGGCAATCAGCAAAAGATTGTGGTCCAAGTATTCAATCACGCTCTAAAAATAAGCGATGGGTTTCCGCGACGAACACGCGAACCATTCCTTCCTGCTCCATCATAATGGTGCCGAAAATAAAAATTGCCCGCAAAATTTTATAATCGCGATCAAGGAGGGTAGTATAGAAAACTAAAAGATACCCCACCTCCCCTTACTCCCTGCCCAGAGGTCAACCAAGAGAGAATGAGAGAGAGAGAGAACTACAAGTTCTGATGGAGAGAAAGAGAGAGTGGAAAAGAGGAAAGCAGAAAACTAGCTATAGCTTTTGGGCCCCCGGAGGATCCAGAAGGGAATGCCATCCTTATACCGCGTGTTTATCCATAAAGCTAAACTGAATGATGGGTATACTGGCTTCAGGGACGTTTCAACTGGTATCGGAATGAATTGGGATGTTTTTCGTCTTGGGAAAGTGAACACGGAGAGGGGATGGGCGGAAGCTGAGGCGCGGAAAACCAATCAATTTCGCGGGAACCGGACGAAGCGCGAGAACGGTCCAAGGGTATAAACCTGGCATGAAGCAGCATCAGAAGAGAGAGTGAGAGAGGAAATTTTAAAGCATCCGTTTGATAGTCCATTATGACAGGCCATGGTCGCCAAATTAATGGACGGAGATCCACCTAGAACACCAGCTACCCCATGCAGTCCCAATCTTTAAATTCCCTACAGTCAAAAGTTGACTCCATTGGAGGTGGTCTTCCCTTTCATTGCATTCTCGTTTTGAACCAAAAGTAACTAAATACATAGTCGATTGTAAAACAGTCTATAAAGGAGCGGGGGTATTTTGGAGGCCACAAAATCAAAATTGTATCTCTATCTAGTTAGCAAAGGGGTTTCGTTTATGTTTCTATTCAACTCGGAATTGGTAATAGGTACAAAGCTACCTTGAACTCTTTTCTTAGCGACTGCAGTGGCATTGTCTTTGTTACCAATTCCGTTTGGGATTCTTGTATACGAGGATGCGACGATCTCTCATTAAAGTTAACCTTTTAAACAACAGGGGGAGGTCGCTACCCGTAAAAGGGATGTAACGAAATTGCCTGGCAGTTTTACCTTAAGGTAACAGACCCTGTTATTTCACTTTTATTAATGCCAAGTGAGGTTGGTTAGCTCTGTTGGGATGATAGTGTCTCTTTTCCGGCTGTTTAAAGCCTTGATTTAAGGAGCTTGGGGTTCAAAAGTGAACCCTTTCGCTACTTTTCATATTAAATGTTACCCCAGCTCTCTTTAATCAAAACAAAGTCATCTAAATTCACCAAGACATTAACTCCTCTAACTACGCTATAGCCGAGGCTTAGGAGGTACGCTGCCCAGGAATCGTATGGAAATTTAAAGGGGTGAGACTTTATACTCTTTGAAAGTCAAACATAAAATTCAGTTTAAGCCGCTTAAAAAACGACTGTAAACTTTTGTATTTGTTATGTAAACACTCCAGTGGAATGACCCTATCACTGAATGAAGACGGTTGGCTGGTTCATTCCATTCTTACTTCTAAGGCGACTTGGCGGCCATTATGGGGGGTTGAAAGATTAACTCTTTGTATAGGATGTTGAAGGAACGAGGGGTAAAGCGCACACACGTACGATATTTGTTTTGGAATTCTTTTAGAGTTGAACTAGGGACGGACCCAGAGGCTAAATTTGTTTTACCAAAAAGGCGCGTAAGGACAAAACCGCTGTAGGCTTCTCTATATTAGTTTCCTCCGTGCATTTTTACTCTGAGATTAAACCAGATCTGGAAGCTTGTTCGATGAATCTCACCTTTAGTTTTTACCCCTGGTAAAGGTACAACTAACTAAATGAAAGCCTGAATTATAACCTTGACTGTGGTACGATTTCACCGTAAAAATATTGTATCCGAACAAAATTGCTTGACTTTTCTTTCCTAATTTCTCTTTTACCGGTTGTCATAAAAGGGTCCGAGCCTTCTTTTTGACTATAGGCTCTCCGCGACTCTCTCGTAGCTTAAGCCTCGGCCTTCCTGTCTTAAATTCATTACGTGGGGTTATTCCCCTCACTGTGTGTGTATTTTGCGCGAGCTAGTACCCCCGCTTGCAGTACTCTTTTGAGTACACGGAAATGTTTGTTTTCAACTGAGAAACTCGAGGTTCCGTTCTTCGATATGAGTTTGTACGTCTATCACTTAATTTTTTTGGGGAATATGTACGTGGACTTGTACATACATACCCTTCTTCTTGGCTCCCCCAAAGCTTTTCCGATGGCGGGATATGTAACCTAATTTCTCTCAATACTCTAAACGAAGAAGCGACGACGTCCCCCATACAACTAGAGCTCTTTAATACGATTTCGAAAGAAGGGTAAATTTTAAGGTTTATTTGAGTTTAGAATCTTATAAAGATACTTTTTCTGTAAGCCCTAAGTTGCTGCTTACCCTTCTGAATAACATCTATAGCTCCCCTTTCATCAAGCTCTTAAATTACTAAAATTAAATATACTCCGTGAAAGCGCCTTCTGTTTGATCTTCGTCAGAGTGGTAGTAAATATTGAACTATTTTTCTAGCTCAAAAATAGGAAAATAACCAAATTTAAAACCAATTTATTTGACCTATTTTTCTAGCTCAAAAATAGCACAAATAACCAAATTTAAAATGAATTTATTTATTTATAATTTCAATTTTTTACATCCATTGAGTAGCCCGCTTTACGTTTTAGGCTGCTGGTACATTTTATTTTATAAAACCAAAAACCATCTATTTTTATTGGTGTAGTATACCTTGATTGAAAGGTATATGACGTGAGTGTTTCTTATACTGTATATATTTTATAACGTTTTAAAATCATCCCGTCTCTCTCTCCCTTCCTCTTCCATCTTATAGAGTTCTTCCAGCATCTTTTTAAAAAGGGCTATAGGACTATAATATTGAAAAGAGAGATTTATTTCAAAATCAATCAATGCCCGGATAGAGAAGGCACCGACTTGATTTTTTAAGTTTGTAAGCAGACGCCCTAGGAATGAATAGAAAATTGAACGGGAAGCGATATCGAAAGGTGATTAATTGAAGTAAAAGTTACACCTTTAAGTCGCTCTTCAAAATTGAAATCTTAATCCCAGAGAGCGAGATTGTTCTTTCTCTCGTTTTTCCTCCAACCGTTTTCTCTAATCACGTGGCATGGTAAAGCGCGCTCAATTTAAAAATTCCAAAACCAAGCCTTAACAAAGTAATTACAAAATATTCTTGATTTAAATTCGCTTTCAGACAGGAAGTCATAAGTTAATACGAGTCATCATGTAGAAATTTTCTCAACGTATCTAGGCGGGCTTTGAGGGAGGAACTTGACTAATCATTACGCGTGATAAATTGTGCATCACAAATAAACATCACTCCCGCTCCTCACCTCGCGTTGCTACGTCACAGTATGGCGACTTTTTTGCCCATACTATAGGAACATAAACAGACGACCAACCAATGAAATTACAGTTAGAAACACGCCAGAATTATGACGCGTGACGGGGAGCGCTCTAATTCCGCCCACAAACCCCGCATAGCAATAAGTGTCTGAGATATGATTCCTATTAGATGTATGGATTCCTGTTTTATATAATTTACTTTTGGTATAGAAGGGGATAAGTGGATTATTGGAGAAAACACTTGAACTATGTTTAGAGCGTATTACCTAAGTAAAGTCGAACATATTCGCATTTTATTTTTTTGAAAAAAGAAAGGGGGTAGTTGGGGTTGGTAAAAAGAAGTTGACTCTAATGGATATTGGAAAGGGGGCCTTTGCTTTGCTCGGCTCGGCTCGGTTTCCGCGTGATTAATGAAGTCGCTCCCTGTTTAACGATGGAAGAATAGCGAAATTATAGCCATAGAAAAGAATAGTCTTTCACGCCCCTGCTACATAGCTTTCAAATTTAATACTGACGCCGACACTATACGCGTTATTACAATGTTACCTGGCTCTAATATCAATACTTGCATTGAGTCCTTTTTAATTCAACCATCGGGGTCCAGTCGTAACTTTTTAAAAACATAACAATAGACCAGTTCGGAAATTACTTACAAAGAAACCAACACACAGGGTCGAGGCCGCCATTGGGGTATTCTTCCTCACGCCAAGAAACAACACCAGACGGAGCCCGAGTTCACTACACGCGGGAGTCTAGCCAACTCGCTCTGCCATGCTCTAGCGGCGCTTTTTTTCTCGAGGGAGAATACCCCAATGGCGGCCTTGCCCCTGTGTGTTGCTTTCTCCAAGAAGTGATATCTAGTTTACTAGGGAGAAGGTATAAGATGCCTAAGTATTCGCGCGCCATAGTCCCAGTCCTTTTTTCAAAATACAAGGGGGGGGGGACGTAAAAGGAGGTCGGGCTATTTCGCCTCTCCTCGTTCCGGAAACTACGTAATTTTCGTCATTCGCGTTGTGAGTTTACAAGAACCAATGAGATGCAATTTGTAATTTAGAGGCGGGGATTAACTCCGGACCTACGTTTGGACTGGGGGTAAATCCAGAAATGTGGCGAATTTATACCTTCTCTCTAGTAAACTAGATATCGCTTCTTGTTTTCCCTGTATGTAATTTCCGAAATGGTCAGTTGAATTAAATTATAAATAAACGGAATAATTCGGTTTTGCATTAATAATAATAATATAATATTTGTAAGTTCGTCGGCTAAACCCTAACTCAATTATTTCTTAATAACAATTCTGTTTAGCTTTTTATTTATTTATTTATTTTTCTTTTTAAAAAAAGAAGAAACTTATTTTCTTTTGGAGGTTGGGAAGGGGTAGGGGTCACCTTGTCCCTGGACGTTTGACCATGCTTGACCACTCACTCACAGATAGGGGGGAGAAAAAAGAGAACCAATTTCTAGCTGGCGTTAGTCCAAATGTCGTCCTTTTGGTATCGCATATAAGCTGAAAGCCCGTCGATTGGAAAGAAGAAAAAAATATAGAAAAAGAAGAAAAAAAATCTAGAAGTACTTGGTACAGTCAAGGGTGACACAACGTTGGTCAAACGCCGCCGCGACAGCTGGATGGACTATAGGAGCGAGTAGAAAAAGGTTTGAAATTAAATACAGTGAGTGACAGTGAAATCAATAAGAGATACGTACGGATGGATTGGATACCGTCTCAACTTCAATCCAGGCGGTGATGATATTTCTGTAGACCATGCGTGTTTACATACGCGATATTTAATAGTAAATATATTTTGCAAAGACATATTTAGTGCTTTTAGGATTGGTGCTCGTATCTATCAATCACGTCGGAATATTTCTGAACTACTTCCACTTTGAAATTACTTTATAGCTTGGTGAGGGGGCAGTTACTCTGGATCTTTGTGTATGCTCTAGAGTTCAAGGTAGAGTTCGGGGTAGAGTTCCATTGGTTTTGGTATAGAGGATATATAGTAAAGGAGTAGATACACATTTCAGCCTTGGAGGAGAGGTGAGATGGAGTAATAACGTTCGTGGGCCATGAGCGGCGATGAAAGTCGCCCAGAGTACCTTGCGCACGGTCCTAACTTCGTTAGGGGATTGGTCAGTGCTGCCACCTAGCGCCATTTAGAAATAGAAGCTAGTTCTCACGAATCAGCTTCTATTTTTAAGACACAGGCGGCATTGTCGACGTTTTCGTAGCGTATAATCCTATCAAAACGCCCACCGAGGATGCTGGGAGGTCTTTGTTGTCGTAGAGAGGCTAACTGCTACTCCACCTCACTTTTCTCCTCCAAGGTTTAGCCTTTACCAAGGCATAAGGGAATATCTCACCAAGCTTTTTCATTTCCCCCTCCCCCAAGTGGCTGAAAGACACTTTCTTATTGGTTGAAACACGTCGCCTGCTTTACTGTATATCCTCTATGGAGACGGAGAGTTAGAGAATCTCGTGTCTACCAGAAACTAGCTTCAAATATTTAACGAAAACTGAATGCAACAACTATCTACTCCTCTCTACAATATATCCTCTATGGTTCTGGGTAGTGTCTACCATCTCGGTTTACTCTATGCTCTATAGTAATTCCCCTTTTATATATATATATATATATATATATTTGCTCAGGCGTCAAAACTTCAGGAATTTTCCCCGTTTTTTCGAGAAAAACGTCGTCTTCATTTTGAAAAACTCTTCAGTCGCGCCTTAAATTACTAATCGGGGAAGTATTGAAATCGTCCCACGTGTAGAAGTACACGGTATAAACCGATACACTTCGCTGAAACATATATATTTCGTCCCTTTTCTATCTTGTTATTTTGGCGAAACGACTCCTGTACATAAGCCCTTAAATGTTTTCCGCGATGATGGTGAGTTTTTATGGCGGGTCATCTTTTTTTTTTCTTCTCTCGGTGCCATGAGGAAGGCTTTCATATATAGATGAGGAATTCGTAGGAACCGTAATCTCTAATGACTGACCCTATAGTGAAGTATATATATATAGAGAGAGAGATGGCGGGCTGTTGCCGCCGGGTCATAGGGTCAACCGTAAATATACCCTTGGAAGTCTAAAAACCTTTAACCCTTTCCTATAGTTCTAGGGAGAGACGTAAAAATTTTACGTTTCTTCCAAGGAACTTTTTTTATTTCTAAGGCATCATTCGCTTGAATCGTAGAATTGCATGTTAGATTAATTAGAAAATGGTTAATACATCGTTTTAGGTTCTTGCAAATTTTTTTGCTGATATAGAATTAATATACAGGGTGTTTCTGATAAGTCTGCCATAAATTAAGAGGGATGTTATTTGGACGAACGATTTTGAGTTGAAAATTTAATTTCTATGACATTTTAAGATTGGAGTATTAAATTTAATTAAGAAACTGAATTAGACAATTATTTCTAATTTAATTAAGTGGTCACTCCCTAAAACACTCTAATCATAACTCGAAAACAGTGTCCCTTGTGGCGAAATGGAGACAGAAGTTACATTTTCGACTCAAAATCGTTCGTCCAAAGAACATCCCCCTTAATTTATTGTAGACTTATCAGAAACATCCTGTTGAATTAGGGACGTCTGCTTGACAACAATTCTCTGACGTAACATCCGTTATGTGAATCCAAAGACGTTAGATACAACTTAACTTCAAAGTTACCAGTCCACTAAAGCCCTTTGAAACCATAACGCCTTTGTTATCCAACATTGATTGGTATATGGATTCCATATACCAATCAATGTTTCGCCTCAAGAAAAGGAGGTGGTCAACACACCAGACTCTATTTTACCCTCCCTCCCTGACTTTTGAAAATGGTCTATTCCCCATGATTTTTTTAATACTTCCGGTCATTGTTTGTTTTCGAAAGAATTATAAACAATTCCCTTGTTGTTTATAAAAATCCCGCTTATTTATAACTCGTACTCTCGAATTATTTGCGAATATACTCCTTTTTCAAACCATACCTTACCTTACCTTTCCGCGTACATATTTTCTTTACCTTTTGTTTCAATCAAGAGGAGCTATAGTTGGCGTGTTGGAGTACAGCTCACGGAAGCGTCATTATTTCCGCTAGGTTCCTAATGGAAAATTTCAATGTAAAGTACTTTTAAACACACTATTATAAACCGAAATATACGCCTACCAATAACGAAAAAGTCACCTTAATTCACAAATTTTTAACGCGTTTCAATGCAATATCAAATTCAGTACAAAGTTAGGTTGAATTTTCCTCAATATTATTTTTTATAAAACTATAAGAATTAATTAACGTGAGAGAATTTTTTTACTCTCATCTTCCAATAAAAACCGTTGGGGGAACTCGAGGAAATGGATACTTTCTGCGTGTTCTAGGTTTAATACAATTCAAATATATTAATTTTGTTTCCGACCCCTTGTATATAACAATTCTTTTAGTTTGGCAAACCACAAATTTCTTACCATATCCGGTTACGTGAGATTTTCTCGTGTTTTCTCCACGTGACGAAATTTAGGCAGGAAACGTTTAAAAACATTTATTAATATTTGATTTCGTAACATAGTCACTTTTAAGGTAATAATTGCTTGACTCGAAATTATAAAGACTTTCTCATTAAGGGCCAAATTAATTTTGCCTCGGGAAATTATATGTCGCTAATTAAACAAATTAACGTTATCTTGTTAAGAGTGGATAAATATTTGGGGTTGTAAATTAACTAGGATGTTTGTAATATGATTTTCTAAATATACAGGGTGTTCCATTTCCAAAAAAAGGTGGTACAGTAGGCTATTTTGAGTCGAAAATGTTTCGTGACATTTTGTGACAGGGAGTGTTTCACAAATGACGCGAGAAACTGAAACGGGGACATACGCAGAACACTTTAGCATTAAAACGGTGGCCCTTAAATTAACAGCAAAATGTCATTAAAAATTTTCGACTCAAAAATATCCCATGAAACACTGTGTATAAATATACTGAATTTGAATATTTGTATAATTTTCGATGTTTTTCTCGCAAATGCTTTGAATAATTCATTTGTGGTGTAAATGTCTGTATGAAACAACTTATTAGACCTCGTTAACCCAGATATTACGGTCGTATTCAAAAATAGCAGACGTTAAGGCGCACATAGAGTTAATAATATACATTTATCTATGAACTAACTTTATTTTTAAAGCATTTGTTTACCTCTCGTTTTGTGTCTCGCTTTCTCTACTCGTCTGAGAACTTTTGAAATTTTCTTAAAAGTTCTATATGGGGCTTTGGAACGGCGTATAAAGATGTTTTGGGTAAATATATCCTAGCTAACGTCTGGAGCGACGACGCAGCGGCTCTCTGTCTGTATGTCTATTTGTTTGTTTATTCGGCACAATCTAAAGATCGAAAAGGTTTTGGGGGAAAATAATAAAACAAAGTAAATAAAACGTTTCAAGCTATAGTTCGCGCTTTATTTCCCTCGGAAATGCTTCATCAGCGCTTTTGAAACTATTCTAAATTTAAATATCTCCAGTTGAATTTTAGATTTAGATATAAAGGTCTAAAGGCCCATTCAGACTATAGAGTAGAATCTTAAGTTTCCGTCGGTGGTCGCCTCGGTACGTTCATTTCCCTGTTCAGACGTGTGAGAAGACGACTTAATACGAGTCGAGTGTATGGTAATTTTTGAAGTAATACTTTTGAATATGACAAAATAACCGAATGAAAATACCACCCAGAGCGCGCTAAGAATCCTGAAACTTTTCATATATCGTCTGCTAATGTATAGCTCACTCCATCACGCGTCATCAAGGCATGATCGAGTGAGCCATGCCCTAAGAAAAGGCTCTAACGTGGTGGTGCCATCTCGACACTGCCCGTCGAAACTGAAAATTTTCAAACTGAACCCTCGAATCTTTTACGTAGTTGTTGGCACGTGTCTAATTAAGCGAGAAAACCAACTTCACCGACGTGAACGCAAGATGTTTTTAGTCCAGTCTGAATGGGGCTTTAGAAAAGTATAGAATACAATCTTCGCTTTCACTGAATATTTAACAATATATCCAAAATGTTTCAATGGATGGGAAAATAATGTATTTTCATTAAAATTTTGAATCATCATCTCGCGTATGCGAATATTTTAAATGTTAACTTTCACTATGTGAAAAATTCAAACCCGACCTTTTGTCATTTCCATTATAAATCCCTATGCAAATTAGGTTAAAGTAAATTGGTATATTGCTTCCTTTATAATGTATGAAAGTGGAAATAAAATTAGGATAATATTAATATTAACGTAAGGTCTAATTCCTATACTATTCTTAATCATCCTTGCTTATGTTATGACAATCCTTGTTTTCATAACATACTTAGCCATCCCTTATTTTGCGCCATCTATTTTAAAAACTGGCGCGCGTGAAAACTTGGTTAAACATTCAATAGACTTAATTCCAAATATTTTCATTTCCCACTAAAAAGTGAAAATTATCTTGTTCGAAACTTGACACTCCGTATCTGTTTGTGTTCGTTTTTGGACGGATTTATGTCAAATGATATCTATTAAACGTTCCCTCAAATTTACGGTTAACACGTGACCCATGTATCGAACGTACCTTTCTATTTTCCAAATATTATATAAGGGAAGTCTAAAGATTAGTTTCGATTACGAGCCATTCGTAAATTCGTTAACTTTAATCTTTACTACTTAAATATTTTTCTACAAATATCGCCAATGGATTTTTGTGTTAGTGCAAGATGGGCTTTAAGAGTACATAACCAGGGAGGAATACAAAAGGAGTCGTAACATCGTTGGGTGAACTGGCACTCAGCCTTGAGTCCCACATTGGAAGAAAGGGGCTTGAAGGAGAGAGGAATGGAGTGGTAGCCCCATACCTATACTTTGCCTCTGTACCACCACCTTCGGCACCGAAGTCCCCCAGCATCCTCAGCGTTTAGGTACTGTCGCACAGTACAGAATCGTAAATGATGCTCCCTCTGTCTTAAAAATAGAAGCTATAGTTCTTATACAAATACAATGGCGCTTAAGCACTTAGCAATCGCCTACCGAAGTGTAGCTGCGTGCCCAAGGTACACCGGAAGACCGAGTTTCGGTGCTGCAGGTCGCCCATCATCATTTTCACTCCATCTTACCTCATTTCTCCCTGCGATAACATCATTTGCCCTTTCTCCCGTTATGGGAGTTAGGGAAATTTACGGTTGCGATTCTTAAAAGCAAACGTAAGTTTCATCTCCTTACCTACTCCTCCCTGGTATAACCTTTACCACCTTGAAAGGGAGAGAATCTTCACGTTGGATAGCGTGGGCCAGAAGTCTTCACTCTTCAGCCAAGTCTTAAGCTCAATTAAACCAACCAACCAACCTTTTTTTGAACCCCTCTCACTCTTAAATCTCTCCATGTATTTTTTTTTTCGTTCACATTTCCCCCTCAGTTACAATCTCCTTTTCTAACAAGATTTAAGTTTTTTTTATCTCGCCCCTGGAAGATTTTTTTGTGCCCGAAACCTTTTTCTCTCTCTCTACCTTTTGGGTTCGACTCTAATTCCACCAAATAGGATGACTTCAGTATACGTAAGAAGAGAAAAAAGAGCAACTATAGGGGGACATTCATAAATGTTTCGAGAGTAAATGAATGACCATTAGCTCAGTCCCCTAACTAACTCTGGCTCGATTTACATTCCGAAATTGTTAAATAGTTTCGTAAAATCTGGGTTTAATATTGTTTGGTTGCGCTTGCGCTCTAAAGGTAAAATTTATACGCGCGCTTTTGGTAAACCCCTGTTACGATTTCAAATGGACCCCGTTCTGGAATTTTTTATATCGCGTACAGGCTTGGAATGTGCAGATATCCCCTTATTATTCCATTCAAAATTGAAGGGTTTTTAGTCTGAAACGTTTTAAAATTTGAGGGAGCGCTTGTTGGATGGATTTAAACTTAAATTTGTCTTTTCATGCAAAAGAAGGGAGATTTTATTTAGGAATCCGCTATGAAAACAGAGGGATGATAGTCCCTTCCTTCATCCCCATCCTCCGCTCTTGAGCTTCTTTTCCGCATCTCAGCTAGAAAGGGTGCATTTTTTTAGAAAAAAAAAGAATGAAACGTTGTTTGCTTTTCCAAAACGAACCAAATGTTTTTTCTTCAACAACCCTTTTTTTTTACTTTCCTCTTTCTGCAGAAGGGTCTATTTTTCTTCGCGCATTTTTACCCCAAAAAATCTTTTTAAAAGGGATGAAATTAAAGCGACAAACGTGAGCGAAATTTTGATAAAAGATTTCTTCTATGAAATTATTCAGAACGCTCTTGAATGTAAAACCAATACTTTCTATACTTCATAATGCTAGAGTCTTACTTAAAGCTAGTTCGAGAACGACGAGAGATTTGACTACACTCGGTTTTGCAGTCCATCTTCCTAATTAGGCTGTATTAAGCCTTTGACAGCGCCTCTCTAGGCGAATCTATGAAGTTTCACCTACGCCACTCTCAATAACCAGTCACAAACTTATAGAACATATTTTCTGAACTTTGATTACATAGACTATATTTAGAAAATTATTCTCGAGATTATTAAATTCATTCAGTTTCCACTTTAAAATTTAGTTTTAAAAAAATAAATAAAATACAGCCCTGGGTCTATTTCCATATTAGACTATTTTATTTTAAAATACCTGTTATAAATTATAGCTAAACTCTTAATATTTTGTAAGAAACTAAATCAAATAATAGGTTTTTGGTTATGAACGTATCACGACGATATTATCTCTACGCAATTTCAAGTTATACCTTCATTCAACACTTAGTTACGTGTTATGGTGTAAAAAAAAATTATTTAAAATTGATCGTTTAAATTTTTAACCCTTGGCTCGAGGAATTTCGCGCGCCACATCGTTTTTTTTTTATTTCAATGACGTCATAGAATTGATCATCTCTATTAAGAATGTGTACTTTGAATGATCCAAGTACATAATACCATTGAGAAGATACAGGATTTTATAAGGACCTATTACTCTCTAATTATGTTTAATTTTAATTGGGGAGTGTTTGGCATTGTTTCGCGACGCGGTTTGAAACATTTCTGTAAAGAGGGGTTGGATGTCGTTTATGTAACCCATCTTTCGCGTTGACTGGGTTCAAATTAGGGAGTCGGGTCGCGTATATCGTTGGCTTAAAACAAGAAATGTTATCGAGTTTGGGAGGAGTCATCGCGAATCTCGGGGCTAAGAGAGAGACGCGAACGCCGAGGCTTAAAATTTCCCAACTCTAATTAAATATTCATCGCTTGGCGGGACGGGCTAAGAACTTAAATTGTGGCTTCGTTTAACCCGCCCTAAGGCTGCCGCGATATAAAAATTCTTAAAGGGTAAGGACTTCTTCGTAAGAAGTTAAAAAGATAAAAAGGTTTTTTTTTCTTGTAAAATGAAATTGTTTTCCTCACGAGCTACCGCCATATTCAATTATCATGTGACATTAGGGTTAAAACGAGCGGAGTTTTAAAATTCAAAAACAAAGGCTTAAGAAGGGAGTACTGTAGAAATGGAGTTGTATTGTGGGGGTATTCTACTCCGCGAGCCTAACCCCACATAGTGGGTGGGAGAAAGGAGGCCGAAGTGGGTTCAGTTGGCTGTTTATTGTCACGTGGGTTACTGTTTGTAAATTAAGGTACTATATTGCGCCCTCTCTCCAATGCGAAATGTACTATTTTCAAAAGAAGACTTGTACTGATTGCGCAACTACAGTCTACAGCCAAGGGATTCATATCAATGTTCTCACAAGATGGCAGTTCGTAGTGCGAGTTTGCAGGGGGAGTGGTTGGCGCTTGTCACGTGATAAGGGTTAGCCATGTAATTTTTCAAGCTGCTCTCTGGTGTAAGACATATTGATAAATGCGCGCGAGATTTAAAAATCAAAAGCAAGGCTTAAATAATTTTTCAAATATTTCGGGATCCTTTTCCTTGGGCCTGAAGACTCCCATCTCCCTCCTCCACCACCTCGATAATAGATCGAACGTCGATGATTTCTGATAGCTTTAGAGTAAAAATTTAATTCCTCGTATATTACAAACCCCTTGTTTAAAAATCTATTGGCGTATTTTTTAAAATTACCGAAGGATGAAACTTGGGCCGTTAATTTATACTGTTTCTCAGCTCGCACTCTTGGTAAAAAATAAACCGCAAAAATGTCGTTTTGGGGTTTAATACTTCGATGTTTGGGGGCCTAAGGGCCCTTAGGGGATGAACTGCGGTTTCTCACGAAATTTCGCGACATGAGCTTTTCGAAAGGTAGAACAAAATAGTTTATAAAAATTGTCCTAAAAATTCCGGGGGGATATTTGATCAATGGTGTTTTATTCGGCCATTAACGATATTTTCCAGTGATTTTTACAAGCCATTAGCCGCGAAAATATTTCAGTATAGCCAGCTTCGAAATAATGGTTACCACCGAAATTAGGATTTTATATTTTAAAAGTTGTAATTACCGTGTGTGTCAGCTATATTTATTTATGAGCGTTTATAGGCTTACGTTTTTAGATCCGGTATAGGTAATTGTTAAAATCTCTTCAGTTTTGTTTGTCCCCCCCCCCAAATTAAGTAAGGCCCCCGGGTTATTTGCGACTATTGTTTTGACGCGTCGTTAAAATTTCATTTAGACTTGCAAATTAATTATTTATATATTGCTTAGGTTAGGTAAAATATTAATTCTGAATTTAAGTAACTTAATTTTGTTTATTTTTTTTAATTGCAGATTGTAAACGTGATTTGGGTTTAATTTGCCGTACGTCAACTACTTATAAGTACTTGAAACACGCCTTAAACGAAGGATATTGTAGTTGAACAAGCAACTGTAGTGAGCTTTAACGTTGCCCCGGACAGTGTCATAACCAACCACAAGTACTTGAGTCTTGAAACACACTGCTGACTTCAAACAACTCTGACAAACAACAAATAATTCAGTACAGTACTTCAATCTCGCGTTTGCAAACAAGTACCGTCCATAACCACAATCAAGGACATATACTATCCCAAGTCGTGAGTTCCAAGTACATGGACACCATGGCACTCAATAATTATGGTGAGCCCAAATATTTCAATACTCTTTTTTTTTTAATGGGGAGCGCACTGTCGTCAGCTAAATAGTTCATACTAATAATTAACCATCTTTGACGTTAAGACTAAACCATTCAGTACGTATATTTTTAATTTTTTTTACCCAATTAAACTGCACTTGTACATCGATAGAAACTTTCCCAAAAATATTATAACTTCGAAAGAGGTGGAGTTTAGTGGTAAACCTAATTTAAAAAAATATTTTTCAACGTCGCAACAGTTTCTATTAGAGAGGCGCGTAGTTTTTCTTTTAGTATAAAAAAATGGCCGCTAATCTAATTAAAAAATAAGATAAATTGGTAATTCGTTCCCTCCCACGTCGACTGCAGTTTTTTTTTCTTTTCTACGTTAGGCTTAGCCAAGGGTTAGCTTAATCCTAGCAACGTCTGCTTAATATAGAAAATGGTAGCGTGAGACTGATTGAAATCGACTGTAGAAAAGATATTTATAGGACAGCATGGCAGCAAATTGCTTGGAAATAGACCTTCCATAGTAAAAACCGCGCCCAAAAAAACAAGACGTTGTCTAGATGGACGAGTTCAAACCTTACACGGCATACCCTGGACGTCATCTTTATTGATAAAAGTCCCTGGTGTCCGAACGAGACTTAAACCCTATTCTTGGAGAGTCCGTCAGGTACTAATTAAAAGGAATTATGAAAACGCAGCACGATATATTTTTAGCTACACCTCCAAATAATTGACAGCTAGCTAGCTAGCTTGGCTGGCCTGGCTTGATATTCCCTCGCTTAATTTCGAAATGCTCGTTATAATTACGAGGTAATTCCTCTCTTTCGCTCTTGCATTGGGTGGGTTTAGAAATAAATCTGACTTCCCTAGCTCGCTTGATTCGACCTCTTCTCGAAGCTAGTCCAGAGATAAACCGAGTTCGCCACGAGCTCGTGCATGGATAAGGGGTGTCTAACATTATAAACGTAATTTCAAAAACCCAATTTGAAATATACAGCATGTTCTAATAAAAGGTGGTAGGAGAGAAGTACAGTGGGATGGTTCTATGGGAACTCTGTTTTGAGTCTAAAATGGTGTAACTTCTATCTCCATTTTTAGCTAAGGGGCACCGTTTTCATGTATGATGTTATGATTTCAGTGTTTTACGAATGACCCCTTTAAATTTAAGTAAGAAACTGAACAAGCAATGCTATTTTTATGAAGGGGTCATCCGTAAAACACTCCTAATCATAACATGTAAACGGTGACCCTTAGGTCAAAATGTCGTAGAAGTTACAATTGGTTTCCCACTACAACCCACTTCCACTTTGATCCAACCACCCTTTTTGGAACATACTGTATTTCAATTATAATAGTGTCCGACCCCTCAGATACCTCGCGGTATCTCGCGAGGGTGGAGACGTCAATTTTGTCAAAACTAAATCGGAGTATACCCCTTTTGGATTCCCATACATCACGCTATATCCAACCAGCTATATAGGGGATGTCCTGGAAAAGTTTACTAGTCATTTAACAGGCGATATGTGCTTGTAGCTTTTAAAGGTGGGGTTATATAATTTGTATCGCGCGTTCGCTATGATAACTAAACGCCATCAAGCCACGCTTGTTTGGGAGGAGATTTCGTCTTTCGTTAATAGGTGTTGCGTGGTGGTTACAAAAGTTAAAAGTTGAAACACTCTCGCCCATACATCGGGGAATGCAAAGACGAAAGAATTAGTAGGTTTAGGATGAAGCGCAAACTTAGGGTGGTTTACGTAAGGAAATAATAATTGCTCGGCGGAGGGATACGAGCTTGTCACGATATTTTCTAATGTTCCTTATTTCTAATAATTTCTCATTACACTTCCCCTGGATGGATTTTGTCCATATCCAATTTGATGTAATTACTTTACTCCTACTATACCATCATCTAATAATCGGCTAACGTAGTCTTGAAGGATAACATTGATTGAATAAGCCTGGTTTTATTGACGTGTTTTGATTGGGGGGAAGGCGTTCGTGTAGTAGCTCGTTATTTAAATCGAAATGGTCCATATATGGAGGGTGTGATATAATATATTGAAAGGGTTTGGGAAATATATACACGCGTTCACGAACTGGGAGTAGTCCAAAATTAAAGGGACGGTGAAAAGGTGAATCAATTGATTTTTTTTCTTATCGATTCTTCTACTAATAATAAGACCAATTTGCTTAGTGAAATAACCAGGAAATACCTCTTCAGAATGATTTTAAAATTCAAAATTGTTTGAGATTTCATATAGATAATTTGAATTTTCACCTCAGACCTAAAATTACTTTATTTTCCTTTTCACCCTGCCTTTAAAGGGGTGAGCTTCTCTATCACCTGTTTCGCTGTTTATGAACGGAATATATTGTAATTTTTGAATGAATATCATATTGCCACTCTAAGGCCGATGATACTCCATAGGATACTTACTACAATATTCACTGTAGAAATTAATAAATTCCGGGTTGGTTATATCATATTAATAGTGATGGATTAATCCCCAAATTTCACTTTTAACACCAGGAGAATTTTATATCCCACTGGAATTGTATTTCTCCAGTCGCCTCTTCGTTGGTTATGAACTACGTTATTCTCTATACTATAGATATAATTGGGAATACATACAGTTAATTGGAATCATTGTGTAGCCATTTTCTTAGGCTGGTATCTATGGGTATTATGTGGGAGGAGCTAAACTAATTTTACCTCGCGAATATTCCATCTCCCTGCCTGTTGCACCTAGCACGCAACGAAGAGCTCGCGTTGCTACCAAAAAATGAAATCTCAGTTAGAAAGACGTCAGAATTATGACGCGTGACGGATAGTGAGTTCTCAAGCCCGGTCCACAAAACCAGGGCCGGATTAAGCAATTTTTCACCCGGAGGCCGAGATAATGTGCGCCCCCTTAAGTCGGAAAAAACGGAACAGCAAATGTTGCTAAGGGGGAATAGTTTAACTCAATGCGCCCCTCAACAAGCCTTGCGCCTTGGGGCCAGTTTCCCCTCGCCCCCCCCCCTTTAATCCGGCCCTGCACAAAACCCGCATAGATATTAACGTTTTAGGTATGATTCCTGTTAGGTGTATGTATTCCTGACTAAGGTATAGCAATTTCTTTAAAAATTTTGACTTGCAACGCTGAGCAAACACGGAAGCCAACCTGCATGTAGGCCTACTCACACTCTTTCCCCTCTGTACTTTGAAAATTTATTTCATCCGCGGATATGCCATGTCGTTATAATACTGGGGTTTGTTTAGAAGGAACTAGATGTATATTTCCATCTTCCCGGGTTGGTTATAGTTTACGTCTCTCTCGTGTACCATACCATTTTGGCCCGTGTATAATTTAAGACGTAAAGAGCTCCCTCTGGTGCCATTCGAACATGGTCGCCACTCTCTTTTCTGCTATTTGGATTTATTCAAAGCTACAACATGAATATGGCAGTAGTACCTATTTAAGAGTTCATGCACAGGGGAGCCGTGGGGAGCCGGGGCGCCGATGACGCCGTTGCCGCTGTTGGCACCCGACACCAAGTTGGCGCCGTTATCGCTGTTGCCGCCGTTATCACTGAAGTCGCTTCAATCTCCCTCTGACGCCAGATATTTCACGCGCGCCTTATCTTTATTGACTTTGTTAAGGGAAAACATATGTTAGACTTAAGACTAAGCGCCATATTTCCATAGTAAACCACAACTTCGCCTGAAACTAGAATTCATTGCATCATTATTTTGTGGCGCCAGATATTTGTTGGCGCCTTATTGACTTTGACAATGTGGCGGGGAAATACGTAAGTGTAAGCCTATTTTTAAATATCCTAGAATTGTGTATTTTAAATATTTTGATTGGCCATATTTACTTTTCATATATTTGTGAGTATATACGTACTAAAGAAATCATAGGAAAATTTATTCCCTGTGTAAGCAAAATGAGAGTCAGATTTATAAGTGTAGAAATAGGGGAAACCTATATAGCACTTCAACTTTCGAATTATCATGCTTTGGCGCATGCGCTTAATTCACTTCTAATATTGACATGATTAGAGTATAAAAGAACCCCCAACATTAGAGATTGTTTTATTTCGTCCGAGACTCTCGAGTTCTCCAGACAGTTAACACTTAGTAAGAAGTTTTCTTGTAGAAATTATTCTAGAAGTTATTTTATATTCAGATTAAATATAGTTAACTTTTAAAAATGGTAATGTGCGATATTTGCGGACGTAAGTACGTTCAGAATAAAAATCTTTTAAGGCATCAAAAAGAAAAGCATCAAGGCGTTAGACCTAGCTTCTCGTGCACCATTTGTTCGTCTACATTCACAAGGCGTGATAGGTTAGCACGACATTTAAAAGTCCATAACTCTCCCACCGAGTCTATGGCTAAAAAGCAGAAAACTGCTATAATTCCTGACCACTCAACCTCTGTTGCGGATACTTACCCTCCTTCGGTCAACACCGGAAGAGTGTCACCGACCCTCACTCTCGCCGACCTGACACGGCAGGAAAACGAAACTCGACACGCCATCATGAACCGACATGATGGTGTTGGGAGGAAGAGGAAAGCGGACACCCAACCCGCATACGACCCCGACGTACTCGATGACTTAACTAGTCAAGAAAACCGAGACCTGCAAGATCTCATGGACAGAGAAGAGGAAAGGCTAGCAAATGATGAACCGCAACCCATGGTTACCACGCCCGACGTACCCCTTCCCGATCAACTGGAGGAGCTGAACGTATTGAATAATGCGATCTTCTGCGCTAGATTTACGCCTACAATGGTGGAAACCAGCGTGGACCTTTACATTGAAAGGCATAGAGACGCCATAGAGGATTATCTGAGGAATAAACTAGCTCAGGATAGGGGGATTAAATGGTATTTAACTGTTAGAGCACGTTACACACGTGAGTTAGGGAATTCAGAACAGGATGTAGAAATTCTAATATACCATAGAACCCGCAACCTCATTATTTTAACTCCTGATGTTATTCAGGGACAAATAGATCAGGGGATTGTAACGTTAAAACGTTTAATTGAGGAGTATGAAACCCAAGGTAGCGGTTGGACGCTGGATGGAATTATGTTCCTTCAAATTAACATAATATCATATATACCTTTGCATGGGGGTACATATTTTGAGCTTCCGAAAAAACTCGCATCTAAGAAAGCCCTTACCAATGTTAAAAACCACGACAATAAGTGTTTTCTATGGTCAATTTTAGCCCATTTACATCCTGTAGTCAGAAACCCAAGCCGTGTAGAAAATTATCTACAGTTCCGTAATGAATTAGACTTAACGGGAATCACATTCCCTGTAGAGGTAAATGAAAGGATGCTAGGAAAGTTTGAAAGGGTTAATAACCTTTCAATTAATATATTTGGCTTCGAAAATGAGGTGTTCCCCCTTTATGTTAGTTCGAACAGGGTGGAGGAAGCGCGTCAAATAGACCTTTTATTGCTAACCCAGGGGGAGAGTAGGCATTTCTGTTTAATTCGCAATCTGAGCCGTCTTTTGTCATCGTTCACTGCATATAATGGTAGAACCTTCTACTGCCGTTATTGCCTTCACCGTTTTTCCGGTATTGGGTCCGAACAAAGACACGAAGAACATGTTAAAGAGTGTAGCCTACACGGTCCGCAGAAAATCCAAATGCCAGTAAAGGAGCCCATCCTGGAGTTCAAAAACATTGCCTGGCAACAAAAAGTAAGTAACTTTTTCAAAGTATTGAGAGCAACTGTCCCGAAACATATGATGTAAAATCTTAAATTTGTTTCCAATTTTTCTGTTCCATTAGGTGAAGTTCGTCATCTACGCGGATTTCGAGTCAATCTTAAGTAAAATACAGGGATGCGATCAGGACGCTACCCTCTCTTCTTCCACGATAACCTCCCAACACGTTGCCTGCGGGTTCAGCTACGTCATCGTTGGACAAGACGGTTCAGTGTCAAAACCAGTGACGTACAGAGGAATGGACGCGGCGGAAAGGTTTTTACAAAACCTTATACGTGAAGATGAAATCATCCAGGGGAAAATAAAAGCCAACGTACCCATGAACCTGACAAACTCGGAAATGACGGAATTTGTATCAGCCCAAGTCTGCTACCTATGCAGGAAGGCGTTCACCCATGATAACTGCAAAGTTCGGGACCACGACCATACAGATGGGTCCTACAGAGGAGCGGCTCATAATACCTGTAACCTCAAGTTGAAGACATTGAAATTCGTTCCGGTGTTCATGCATAACCTATCCCGCTATGATGCTCACTTGATAATGGACAAAATCGGACTCTTTAAACATCAAGAAATTAAGTGTATCCCGACGAATTCCGAGACTTACATTTCGTTTTCTCTGGGAAATCTACGCTTTCTAGACTCTATCAGGTTTATGCCAGCCTCGCTCGACTCCCTCGTTTCCAACTTGGCCAAGGGAGGTGCGGACAAGTTCAAATGCCTAAACTCTGTTTTCAAACCGGACGAAGTGGAGCATTTACTGAGGAAACAAGTCTACCCGTATGACTATTTCGATCGCGAGGAGAAATTTGACGAGACGGAGTTACCACCGAAGGAGGCTTTTTTCAACTCGCTCACCGATGAAAAGGTTAGTGACGAGGATTATTCCCAAGCCCAAACAGTTTGGGAAAAATTCAGGATCGCTAACCTCGGCGAGTACCATGATTTATACGTCAAAACCGACGTTTTACTCTTGGCTGACGTATTTGAAAACTTCCGAGCCATGTGCTTGGAATATTACAAATTAGACTGCGCTCACGCCTTTACCGGCCCCGGTTTTGCTTGGCAGAGCGCTTTACGTATGACTGGAGTTAAATTAGAACTTCTTTTAGACCCTGATATGCACCTATTTATCGAGAAGGGAATTAGGGGAGGAGTTTCTCTGATAACCCACAGGTTGGCTGAGGCGAATAACAAACATCTTCCTGAAACCTACGACGCTTCGAAACCTAGTTCCTACATCACTTACCTGGACTGTAACAATCTTTATGGAACAGTAATGTGTCACCATTTACCTATGAGGGGTTTCCGATGGTTGCAGCCATGTGAAGATTTCACCAGAGAAGTTATTCTTAACCATCCCGACGATGACCCTCAGGGTTTCATTCTAGAGGTGGATCTTGAATACCCGGACAGTTTACACGTAGAGCATAATTGTCTCCCCCTCGCCCCTGAAAGACGTGTTGTTACCGCCGGCGAACTATCTCCATATTCAATAGATCAATTGAACAAACTAAAACTGAAAATTAAAGATAGTCTTCCCAAATTAGTCCCCTCGCTTTATAACAGAGAAAAATACGTGCTCCATTACCGAAATCTAAAGTTCTACCTCGCTAAAGGTTTGAAATTAGGGAAGGTTCACCGTATTCTCACGTTTGAACAAGGAGCTTGGTTAAAACCCTTTATCGAGTTTAACACGGAGAAGCGGAAGATGGCCGCTAACGCGTTCGAAAAGGATTTCTTCAAACTATGCAACAACTCTGTGTTCGGGAAGACGATGGAGAATCTACGTAACCGCATAAATTTCGACCTTGTGCAAACCCGGGAGATGGCAATCAAGAAAGCGAGTTCTCCGGCGTTCGAAAGGTTTACAGTTTTCAAGAACGACCTAGTTGGAATTCACCAACTGAAGAAATCCTTAACCTTGGACCGACCCATTTATACGGGCTTCACCATTTTAGACTTGTCTAAACTGGTTATGTACGATTTCCATTACAACACCGTGAGAGCTAAATATGGGGAAGCCGCCAAGCTTCTCTTCACAGACACAGATTCCCTGACCTACCAAATCTTCACCGACGATCTGCCCCGAGACTTTGCCGAAAACAAGGAGATGTACGACTTCTCCGATTATCCTCGAGACCATCCCTTGTTCAGCGAGGAGAACAAGAAGGTTCTCGGCAAGTTCAAAGACGAGCTTAATGGAGTACCGATTCAGGAGTTCTGCGGACTCCGTCCGAAGATGTACTCCATCTTGTCGTCGAAAGGGGAAAAGAAGACGGCGAAGGGAATTTGTCGTCGTGTCGTTAAGAAGAAGATTCGTCATGCCGACTACAAGGAATGTCTACTTCAACGTAAACTCACCGTGGAAGAGATGAAAAGAATTGTGAGTTTGAAACATGAACTGTTTTCCGTCACCCAAAAGAAACTCGCATTGAACCCGTGCGATGACAAGCGATACATCATCGACGGTGTGTCTACTTACTCGTTAGGACATTTTAAAATTAGGGATCTATAAAAGCGAGTTTTCCTCCGTAGCCCGGTTTCTCGCTTTATGTAAATTATTTTTCAAATATCTTAGAGCTGTGTAACTTTAATATCTTAGAATTGTATAACTTTTCTAAAAATATCTTTCGTGTAAATTTGTATATGTAAATATGTATAAACTTGCTATTTTTTTTCTTTTTTTTTTTTTTATAAATTTTTGAATGCTGTTGAAAATAAAATAAATATAATTATAATTATGTTAAAGTATTCTTCTCCAAATTTTTCCTACTCTTATTCATTTTTCATGTACGAGGAGGAGGAGAGAGGGGCCCGGCCTCCCCTTCCGTTCAAAGTTTCACTATTTCCGTTCAAAGTTTCACTATTTCCGTTCAAAGTTTCACTATTTCCGTTCAAAGTTTCACTATTTCGGTTCAAAGTTTCACTATTTCCGTTCAAAGTTTCACTATTTCCGTTCAAAGCTTCACTATTTCCGTTCAAAGTTTCACTATTTCCGTTCAAAGCTTCACTATTTCCGTTCAAAGTTTCACTATTTCCGTTCAAAGTTTCACTATTTCCGTTCAAAGTTTCACTAAGGGATTGATTACATCACTTTACATACAGTCTAACAAAAATGCACTTATTCTCCTAAACAAAATTTATCGTAGCATCAATGATTGATAAGTCACAACTCTTACAGAGAAGGGACTGATTTCCGAATTCCAAGTGCTTTATTTGTTTACTTCCTTATCAGCATGATAAGGAACTGTCGGCGGGAAATTCAAAAATCGTACCCTATATAATCAGTTCAGTTCCGAGTTTAATTTTTATTCAGTAGTTGAGCAATTGACGATAAATTTGAAAATGCTAAGCCTATACGAAACGTGTATTTGTTTTAAGACCCCCATTCCCCGATTTCACAACTAATTTAGGAGTCTAGGACGTCTTTGATGGTAACTCGGGTTTATTGGGCCTTGGGTTATCAGAAACTTTTGAAGTGGGCGAATTGGCGACTGATAAGATACAACCTTTGCAGGGGAGGATCAGATATTCATATTCCATGATCCAGGGGGGGGGGGCTCTTTTTTAAACTAGGCGGGTGGTTGCGCCCCCCCCCCCCCTGGATCATGGAATATGAATATCTGATCCTCCCCTGCAAAGGTTGTATCTTATCAGTCGCCAATTCGCCCACTTCAAAAGTTTCTGATAACCCAAGGCCCAATAAACCCGAGTTACCATCAAAGACGTCCTAGACTCCTAAATTAGTTGTGAAATCGGGGAATGGGGGTCTTAAAACAAATACACGTTTCGTATAGGCTTAGCATTTTCAAATTTATCGTCAATTGCTCAACTACTGAATAAAAATTAAACTCGGAACTGAACTGATTATATAGGGTACGATTTTTGAATTTCCCGCCGACAGTTCCTTATCATGCTGATAAGGAAGTAAACAAATAAAGCACTTGGAATTCGGAAATCAGTCCCTTCTCTGTAAGAGTTGTGACTTATCAATCATTGATGCTACGATAAATTTTGTTTAGGAGAATAAGTGCATTTTTGTTAGACTGTATGTAAAGTGATGTAATCAATCCCTTAGTGAAACTTTGAACGGAAATAGTGAAACTTTGAACGGAAATAGTGAAACTTTGAACGGAAATAGTGAAGCTTTGAACGGAAATAGTGAAACTTTGAACGGAAATAGTGAAGCTTTGAACGGAAATAGTGAAACTTTGAACGGAAATAGTGAAACTTTGAACCGAAATAGTGAAACTTTGAACGGAAATAGTGAAACTTTGAACGGAAATAGTGAAACTTTGAACGGAAATAGTGAAACTTTGAACGGAAGGGGAGGCCGGGCCCCTCTCTCCTCCTCCTCGTACATGAAAAATGAATAAGAGTAGGAAAAATTTGGAGAAGAATACTTTAACATAATTATAATTATATTTATTTTATTTTCAACAGCATTCAAAAATTTATAAAAAAAAAAAAAAGAAAAAAAATAGCAAGTTTATACATATTTACATATACAAATTTACACGAAAGATATTTTTAGAAAAGTTATACAATTCTAAGATATTAAAGTTACACAGCTCTAAGATATTTGAAAAATAATTTACATAAAGCGAGAAACCGGGCTACGGAGGAAAACTCGCTTTTATAGATCCCTAATTTTAAAATGTCCTAACGAGTAAGTAGACACACCGTCGATGATGTATCGCTTGTCATCGCACGGGTTCAATGCGAGTTTCTTTTGGGTGACGGAAAACAGTTCATGTTTCAAACTCACAATTCTTTTCATCTCTTCCACGGTGAGTTTACGTTGAAGTAGACATTCCTTGTAGTCGGCATGACGAATCTTCTTCTTAACGACACGACGACAAATTCCCTTCGCCGTCTTCTTTTCCCCTTTCGACGACAAGATGGAGTACATCTTCGGACGGAGTCCGCAGAACTCCTGAATCGGTACTCCATTAAGCTCGTCTTTGAACTTGCCGAGAACCTTCTTGTTCTCCTCGCTGAACAAGGGATGGTCTCGAGGATAATCGGAGAAGTCGTACATCTCCTTGTTTTCGGCAAAGTCTCGGGGCAGATCGTCGGTGAAGATTTGGTAGGTCAGGGAATCTGTGTCTGTGAAGAGAAGCTTGGCGGCTTCCCCATATTTAGCTCTCACGGTGTTGTAATGGAAATCGTACATAACCAGTTTAGACAAGTCTAAAATGGTGAAGCCCGTATAAATGGGTCGGTCCAAGGTTAAGGATTTCTTCAGTTGGTGAATTCCAACTAGGTCGTTCTTGAAAACTGTAAACCTTTCGAACGCCGGAGAACTCGCTTTCTTGATTGCCATCTCCCGGGTTTGCACAAGGTCGAAATTTATGCGGTTACGTAGATTCTCCATCGTCTTCCCGAACACAGAGTTGTTGCATAGTTTGAAGAAATCCTTTTCGAACGCGTTAGCGGCCATCTTCCGCTTCTCCGTGTTAAACTCGATAAAGGGTTTTAACCAAGCTCCTTGTTCAAACGTGAGAATACGGTGAACCTTCCCTAATTTCAAACCTTTAGCGAGGTAGAACTTTAGATTTCGGTAATGGAGCACGTATTTTTCTCTGTTATAAAGCGAGGGGACTAATTTGGGAAGACTATCTTTAATTTTCAGTTTTAGTTTGTTCAATTGATCTATTGAATATGGAGATAGTTCGCCGGCGGTAACAACACGTCTTTCAGGGGCGAGGGGGAGACAATTATGCTCTACGTGTAAACTGTCCGGGTATTCAAGATCCACCTCTAGAATGAAACCCTGAGGGTCATCGTCGGGATGGTTAAGAATAACTTCTCTGGTGAAATCTTCACATGGCTGCAACCATCGGAAACCCCTCATAGGTAAATGGTGACACATTACTGTTCCATAAAGATTGTTACAGTCCAGGTAAGTGATGTAGGAACTAGGTTTCGAAGCGTCGTAGGTTTCAGGAAGATGTTTGTTATTCGCCTCAGCCAACCTGTGGGTTATCAGAGAAACTCCTCCCCTAATTCCCTTCTCGATAAATAGGTGCATATCAGGGTCTAAAAGAAGTTCTAATTTAACTCCAGTCATACGTAAAGCGCTCTGCCAAGCAAAACCGGGGCCGGTAAAGGCGTGAGCGCAGTCTAATTTGTAATATTCCAAGCACATGGCTCGGAAGTTTTCAAATACGTCAGCCAAGAGTAAAACGTCGGTTTTGACGTATAAATCATGGTACTCGCCGAGGTTAGCGATCCTGAATTTTTCCCAAACTGTTTGGGCTTGGGAATAATCCTCGTCACTAACCTTTTCATCGGTGAGCGAGTTGAAAAAAGCCTCCTTCGGTGGTAACTCCGTCTCGTCAAATTTCTCCTCGCGATCGAAATAGTCATACGGGTAGACTTGTTTCCTCAGTAAATGCTCCACTTCGTCCGGTTTGAAAACAGAGTTTAGGCATTTGAACTTGTCCGCACCTCCCTTGGCCAAGTTGGAAACGAGGGAGTCGAGCGAGGCTGGCATAAACCTGATAGAGTCTAGAAAGCGTAGATTTCCCAGAGAAAACGAAATGTAAGTCTCGGAATTCGTCGGGATACACTTAATTTCTTGATGTTTAAAGAGTCCGATTTTGTCCATTATCAAGTGAGCATCATAGCGGGATAGGTTATGCATGAACACCGGAACGAATTTCAATGTCTTCAACTTGAGGTTACAGGTATTATGAGCCGCTCCTCTGTAGGACCCATCTGTATGGTCGTGGTCCCGAACTTTGCAGTTATCATGGGTGAACGCCTTCCTGCATAGGTAGCAGACTTGGGCTGATACAAATTCCGTCATTTCCGAGTTTGTCAGGTTCATGGGTACGTTGGCTTTTATTTTCCCCTGGATGATTTCATCTTCACGTATAAGGTTTTGTAAAAACCTTTCCGCCGCGTCCATTCCTCTGTACGTCACTGGTTTTGACACTGAACCGTCTTGTCCAACGATGACGTAGCTGAACCCGCAGGCAACGTGTTGGGAGGTTATCGTGGAAGAAGAGAGGGTAGCGTCCTGATCGCATCCCTGTATTTTACTTAAGATTGACTCGAAATCCGCGTAGATGACGAACTTCACCTAATGGAACAGAAAAATTGGAAACAAATTTAAGATTTTACATCATATGTTTCGGGACAGTTGCTCTCAATACTTTGAAAAAGTTACTTACTTTTTGTTGCCAGGCAATGTTTTTGAACTCCAGGATGGGCTCCTTTACTGGCATTTGGATTTTCTGCGGACCGTGTAGGCTACACTCTTTAACATGTTCTTCGTGTCTTTGTTCGGACCCAATACCGGAAAAACGGTGAAGGCAATAACGGCAGTAGAAGGTTCTACCATTATATGCAGTGAACGATGACAAAAGACGGCTCAGATTGCGAATTAAACAGAAATGCCTACTCTCCCCCTGGGTTAGCAATAAAAGGTCTATTTGACGCGCTTCCTCCACCCTGTTCGAACTAACATAAAGGGGGAACACCTCATTTTCGAAGCCAAATATATTAATTGAAAGGTTATTAACCCTTTCAAACTTTCCTAGCATCCTTTCATTTACCTCTACAGGGAATGTGATTCCCGTTAAGTCTAATTCATTACGGAACTGTAGATAATTTTCTACACGGCTTGGGTTTCTGACTACAGGATGTAAATGGGCTAAAATTGACCATAGAAAACACTTATTGTCGTGGTTTTTAACATTGGTAAGGGCTTTCTTAGATGCGAGTTTTTTCGGAAGCTCAAAATATGTACCCCCATGCAAAGGTATATATGATATTATGTTAATTTGAAGGAACATAATTCCATCCAGCGTCCAACCGCTACCTTGGGTTTCATACTCCTCAATTAAACGTTTTAACGTTACAATCCCCTGATCTATTTGTCCCTGAATAACATCAGGAGTTAAAATAATGAGGTTGCGGGTTCTATGGTATATTAGAATTTCTACATCCTGTTCTGAATTCCCTAACTCACGTGTGTAACGTGCTCTAACAGTTAAATACCATTTAATCCCCCTATCCTGAGCTAGTTTATTCCTCAGATAATCCTCTATGGCGTCTCTATGCCTTTCAATGTAAAGGTCCACGCTGGTTTCCACCATTGTAGGCGTAAATCTAGCGCAGAAGATCGCATTATTCAATACGTTCAGCTCCTCCAGTTGATCGGGAAGGGGTACGTCGGGCGTGGTAACCATGGGTTGCGGTTCATCATTTGCTAGCCTTTCCTCTTCTCTGTCCATGAGATCTTGCAGGTCTCGGTTTTCTTGACTAGTTAAGTCATCGAGTACGTCGGGGTCGTATGCGGGTTGGGTGTCCGCTTTCCTCTTCCTCCCAACACCATCATGTCGGTTCATGATGGCGTGTCGAGTTTCGTTTTCCTGCCGTGTCAGGTCGGCGAGAGTGAGGGTCGGTGACACTCTTCCGGTGTTGACCGAAGGAGGGTAAGTATCCGCAACAGAGGTTGAGTGGTCAGGAATTATAGCAGTTTTCTGCTTTTTAGCCATAGACTCGGTGGGAGAGTTATGGACTTTTAAATGTCGTGCTAACCTATCACGCCTTGTGAATGTAGACGAACAAATGGTGCACGAGAAGCTAGGTCTAACGCCTTGATGCTTTTCTTTTTGATGCCTTAAAAGATTTTTATTCTGAACGTACTTACGTCCGCAAATATCGCACATTACCATTTTTAAAAGTTAACTATATTTAATCTGAATATAAAATAACTTCTAGAATAATTTCTACAAGAAAACTTCTTACTAAGTGTTAACTGTCTGGAGAACTCGAGAGTCTCGGACGAAATAAAACAATCTCTAATGTTGGGGGTTCTTTTATACTCTAATCATGTCAATATTAGAAGTGAATTAAGCGCATGCGCCAAAGCATGATAATTCGAAAGTTGAAGTGCTATATAGGTTTCCCCTATTTCTACACTTATAAATCTGACTCTCATTTTGCTTACACAGGGAATAAATTTTCCTATGATTTCTTTAGTACGTATATACTCACAAATATATGAAAAGTAAATATGGCCAATCAAAATATTTAAAATACACAATTCTAGGATATTTAAAAATAGGCTTACACTTACGTATTTCCCCGCCACATTGTCAAAGTCAATAAGGCGCCAACAAATATCTGGCGCCACAAAATAATGATGCAATGAATTCTAGTTTCAGGCGAAGTTGTGGTTTACTATGGAAATATGGCGCTTAGTCTTAAGTCTAACATATGTTTTCCCTTAACAAAGTCAATAAAGATAAGGCGCGCGTGAAATATCTGGCGTCAGAGGGAGATTGAAGCGACTTCAGTGATAACGGCGGCAACAGCGATAACGGCGCCAACTTGGTGTCGGGTGCCAACAGCGGCAACGGCGTCATCGGCGCCCCGGCTCCCCACGGCTCCCCTGTGCATGAACTCTTAAATAGGTACTACTTATGGCCCCCTTTTCAATAATGGCCGCACGACATTGGTGACATGAGAGAGAGCCCTTGGAATGCGGCGCGGTTATGTTATACAGGAAGTTCACGGACGACGACGACGGTGTGATTTTCGCGCCTTGTTATGTTCCGCACGATTTCAATTCTACTTCTTCCTGTATTGCATTTCCTAGTTTGTTTGTTTATTTATTTATTTGTTTATATATTTTGTCTATATTGAAGATGCTATGTTTGTATACATACAGGGGTTTTCTAGAAATTAAAGGGTGTGTTTTGTTCTTTGGGTGAAACTGAGTGGAAATTGTCAAAGAGCATGCGGAGGTCTACAACATTTACGGAGATATGGGCTCCCAAATTTTGATTGGCCAATAAAACAAGGAAATAGTCATACATGCGGAGTAATTAGGTTTACTTGTTCCTGACACCTTCCACTTCAGTTTGACCCAAAGAACACAGCACCCTTTAATTTATGGCAGACTTATCCGAAATACGCTGCATATAAGCCTATATACATACTATATGTATGATTGTATATAGGCAAGAAATTATATCTAGTTTATTAGGGAGAAGGTATAAATTCGCCACATTTCTAGCTTTATCTCCAGTCCAAACGTAGGTCCGGAGTTAATCCCCGCCTCTAAATTACAACCAGCATCTCATTGGTTCTTGAAAACTCACGTCAGAGCGAAGGGAATGACGAAAATTACAATCATATTTTCCGACAGAGGAGAGGCTACGAAATAGCCCGGCCTCCTATTACGTCCCCCCTTGTATTTTGAAAGAGGGACTGGAACTATGGCGCGGGAATACTAAGGCATCCCTAATAAATTAGATATCACTTCTTGATATAGCCAATTGAAGTTTAAGAAACATTTGGTTTGAAGCCTGCTTTATAGACGTACAAATATATCCATGATGTGAAGACGACAAGAATATTGATAACTATTATTAATTGAAATTCAAAGGCAGCTGCCCTTTCCTATTTAGAAATACGTCGTCCCAAGAATTTGTCAAAAAAAAAAAAAAAACTTGTATATCCAACCCAGGGATTATAACTAAATCAAGTTTACTAGCTTGCACCTTATAGACCATTTTAACCTAGTAGATCGACTATCTAATATCCTTCTTTAACAATATTAAACGATTATAATCAAAATATTTCCAGGGTGCTTAAAATCAAAAAGGTCTTTCCTTAGTTTCAATCTTAAATTGACTAATTTTTCCATAAGGTAAAACTCGTTTCCAATTGGGAAAACGGTGTATTCCAAGATTGAAATTTATATAGTAATAAGCCTTGGTCTGTTGCAGGGGTTGTTTTTCTCTGACAAAATATTTTTTTCACGCGATAATTACGGCTTATAGAAAAGATTCTACTAGAATTCTTGCTATTTCTGGGGGATAGATAATTATAGGCTTTGGGTTATAAGAGATTTTGAAAACGCGGGCTTTAGTTCCCTGCCACTAACCTCCTAATAGCGCGCGTTTATTTTTTATCTTTTTTATTTTCTTCTTCTTTTTACCATGAGGGGACAAATTAGGAGCTAGACGCCGAGTCCAATACGATTACCAGCTATTAGTCCCTTAGACGAATATATCTTTCTTTATGTCAATTTTTTTGTAAGAACTTGAAACACCGGCTGTGTCCTTTCAATGGGATAGTATGATAATTTTTTTTTGTGTAGAGCGTTTAATTTGTTTCTTATGTTGTTGTAGACATCTTGAAGCCCATTGTATTTATACTAGTAGCAAAGGCACCTGGCATTGCCCGTCGAGACAATTTTAACAGTTTTCCTTCCGCCATTTTGAAACATGGCGGTAAATCGAACCCCAAAAGTCTACCATAAAGGTAGTCTATAGGATATAGGAAACCATTGTAATAAGTATAGGTGAGATCGGTTGAAATTTGAAACGCGCAATCAATTTTACTCCATAAGGGTTTTTTTTGGCCGCCATTTTAAAGGATGGCAGCAAATCGAATCCAAAAGACATAAAGCCCCTCTATAGGATATTGGAAACCAGTGTACTGAAAATTAAATCTGTTGAAATGCTAGGACGTTATTCATATAGAAGGTTCTTTCATATTTCTGGCCGCCATTTTCTCAAGATGGCGGCGGATTTGAAATATCTTTCTTAGTGCTTGCTTACTACTTAAGAGTAACGTCCTTGCCAAATTTTCAACCTTCTAAGTATAGCGGTTTGGGCTAGGGGTTGATTATCAGTCAGTCAGTCAGGAAATATTTTTTCTGATAACTTCTATGCATTGAGGGTTAATTTGTTTCTAATTTAGTACCCATATGATTAAAACATTTCCCAGCCATGTTTTTTCGTAGGGGCTTTTGGACCCCACGAACAAATTCTTTTAAAATGACTGTATTTATGCCCTCGTAGCTTTACCCCAAATATAACTCTTTTTAGACTTCTACCATAACACAATTTGGACTGGACCACCTGCGTCATAACATTCTTACCATTTAAATTAACCGAAGTCTAGGATAGGAACGCTAATTTACATAAATTAAGTCAGCATTTCATATATAATATAGTATAGTCTAGTTTCGACACCGCAGAAACCTTTTAATTAGTGGAGGTATTATCATTATGATTAAAATATGTAATCAATTGTGGTTATGCATTTAACAAAGAAAATAATTATTAAATAATAATAATATAATTAACGGATTCAAGTCCTGTATGGGATACTTAAAGGAATGGTGAATAGGAAATTAAACAGCTTTTTTTTATCGATTTTTCTATTAATTATAAGACCAATCTGCATAGTGAAACATCCAGGAAATACTTATTCGAATGATTTTAAAATTCAAATTAGTTTAAGAGATTTGAAAGAAAATTTTAAATTTGCACCTTCGACCAATCACGTAACGCTCTGCATTTTTGTTAACAAAATATAAGTGGCACGTGCGATATCTCGCGCCATGATTATGTGCACATCACGCGCAGTTTTTATCAAATCTCGTGCTAAATTTCATTCGACATAGAGGAACATGGCACGAGAATTTTCTTAATAAAAAGGCAGGGCGTTACGCTATTGGTCGGAGGTGAAAATTTCAAGTAATACACGAAATAACAAACTAATTTCAATTTAAGTTCGTTCAAATGTATTTCGTGGATGTTTCACTATGCAGATTGGTCTTATAAATAATAAATTGATTTTCCTTTTCACCCTCCCTTTAATTAGATAATTTTATAGTATTTATCTTTTATCCCCAACAAGTACCCCTTAAAGAATAGGAGGCGTTATAGGTGCCTCTTTTTAATTTTTCAATTAATGAGTAAGATTACAAGAATTAAATCTGTAGATATTATTTTGGGGGTAAGGGGAGGGGTTTCCCAGGGGTGATTGTAATTTAATTCTGTTACAAGACAACCGCAGTCTGAGCTAATAAATTAAACCCCCCATCCTCAAAAACAAAATATAATCCCCCTTCAGTTTTAATGATTGTCGTTTAACATTTTTTTCTCATCAACTAAAACTCGAAGCGATAATGAAAACATAAAAATATCCATTCCACTCCATTCATTTTCTCCCCCCCCCTTTGCGTCTGCTAATTAAAAACTAAACTAACCGAAAGGGTTACCCAAAAATGGGTGATGATTACGTAATCAGGCAATTCAATTTAACCACTTTATACCCAATAATAATTAAACAAAACCCTAGCTTGAATGAACACTTTGGAAATAATGTTTTGAAACGCATCCATATAGATAAACTTTTATTACACTAATAATCAAACAGGGCCTTTTTTTAATGGGCTGCTCTTTAAGGCTTGCATGGAAACTATAACCTTTGTTTTCCGCCTCTGATGTCATACCATAGAGCCTTAAGGTCCATTCAGACTCGACTGAAATCTTGAAGTCGCTTTTCTCGCTAAATTAGACACGTGTCAACGACTATGCAAAAGATTCGTGGGGTTAGTTTGAAAATTTTTAACTTTGGTCGGGAAGTGTCGAGATGGCGCCACCTCGGTAGCGCCTTTTCTTTATCCATAGCTCACTCGATCATGCCTCGATTACTGACGCGTGATCGAGTGAGCTACTCTTTAAAAGACGATATATGGAAAGTTTTAGGATTCTTTGTGCTATATTTGTCATTTTGTACTCGGTTAACTTATTTTAGTAAATTCAGAAGTCTTGCCTCAAAAATCGCTATTTGTGCGTTTATCGCGACTCGTTTTAAGTCGTCTGCTCTCACGTCTACACCTTGAAATGAACGTACCAGCGCGAAGGAAACACTATTTTTCTCTAGTCTGAATAGGCCTTCATAAGCCCGTCTATGTATGGTAGGAAATTAATAGTTCCTTTCCTCCAATGTTCCTCGATCCGGATGGCGAAAGCAGGTGCGTTAGTATAAAAAAAAAAGAACCCGCGTGAAAATCTTTATTCATTCAAAGTGTCGTCGTTTTCCTTCTATCTCGGCTATAAAAACGACCCGTCCCATTCCGGATCGTCTCCGGAATTTAATTAATGCGTTCAAGAATGTTATCACATTCATACTTTAACCGGAATAACCCTAAACCCCAGACAAACTGGTAGAATTTATTCAATATTCAGGAAGGAATTAATATTAGGGAGTTTTTTTGTGTTGTATGCCATTATTAGTAAGAGACCCTAAAAAGACAGGGACCATTTTATATTTCCATGCTCAGGCAATAAAAAAAGGGACGAAGAAACGCGACGACGCTTTGTATAAGAGAGAAGAGAGAGAGAGAGTCTCTCCTCCGGAAAAGATAAACACGCTGGATCTATAGAGGGGAGAATGAGGAAAAAAATGTAATTTTTCTTATCCGATAACATCATTTTTGTATATGTTTTTTTAACATCCTCGCTAGCTAGGATGGGATGACTATAACATTCTTATCTTTTCTTTTTGTTATATGCCTTTTCATTCCATCAAATTAATTGCCAATTAAATTTGACGCTATAGATTTTGTTTGCTCGTCTCAAACTCCGCCTTGGGTTGTCCAAAAGAGTCTTAGATAAATTATATTAATTGCATATTCCGAATCAATTATCTAAATATTCATATAATTGAGCTGTTTACTGGTTAGGGCAGATTTAGTTTGGGTGTTTTTTTTGTGATGTTATTCGTGGAAAGGATAGGGTAAAGGGTCACAAATGCAAGTGAACTGCTATTTTGGGAACATAAAGCAACCTCGCGGAAGATAATGTTTTTCCAGGGTCTTTCATGGAATTAAGGGAACTCGCGGGTCATTTATCGTAATGCAAGCTTTCCTACTTATCCTTCCTGTCTTTAATTCGTAAACGATACTTAGTAATTGAAAAACTTTTCTTTCACTGATTAAATATTCAAATTAAGAAATCTGTTGGTCCCAAGAATTTCACTCTTTCTTTTTCTCTCTCTCTCTCTCTTCTCTCTCCTCTCTCTCCTCTCTCTCTCTCTCTCTCTCTCTCTCTCTCTCTCTCTCTCTCTCTCTCTCCCTCTCTTTCTCGAACTGATTGGAGGAGAGGGTATGGAATGTATAAGGATTTCATCGAGATCGCTTCGTTTTCGTTTTCCGATCTTTGGGGAAAAAGCCGAGACCGTATAATTGAGTTTTTGGGGCAAAGAGAGATTTCTCTAGTATAGATTTTGGGTATCAAAATCATGGTTGACCCCCATCGGGCCCTCTTTCAAGCTAGACGAAGCGGGGGGAGGGTAGGGGTTGTAGAGAGGGAAACGAAAATGAGAAGGATGGGTAAAGATTTTCTTCGGTGAGAGAAGGATTTTTTGCAAGGTACCCAGGGATGGAGTCTGACTGCGAAGGAAAGATGAGCTAGAGGAGAATTCCGTTTTGCCGATTTCCCATTGGAAAGATAATGGCGGGGAGATTTGTAGCTCTGTTTTCTATCCCCGTCAAGGGGTGGGATACTTTGGTGATGCGTTTTTAAAGTACAGAATGACCCAAAATTGTTTGGTGAGATGTTCAAATTTGGATTGCATTAAGTTAATTATCGGTGCTTACCAAAGATTGGATTATTTTTATTTTGTCATGTAAGTGTCCGACACCTTGTAAGAAAGACTCTCCCTTCCTCTTCTGTAGGAGTTAGCGTCGCATCTACCTTTCTTGGATAGTTTTCTCATCTGCTCCATCAAGGCTGGTATAGCCCATTATTCTCTTAGCTCAGACCCAAGTTATAGACCTTTTAGATTCAATTCACGAGTTGTACCTTTCTATGGCGTTTAGCGTTACTACTGTTGTTCCATAGGTGTAATTTCCTTCGAAAAGGTCTATTTGTAGGGTCTTACAGGCGGTTTTACTTGTAAGATTTAGGTCTACCGCCCGGGGCTAAAGTATGAAGGGATCCCTCTACGCCCTTTCTACTATTTTATCTTTTATTTCGTGTCTATAGACGTATAGTTATCCCTGGTATTCGTATATCATCTTCTAACTAAAAACCTTAACTTTGAAATCGTTCCCCTGTAAGAAAAAAAAATAAGACATAATTTTTATTAGAATGAACTGCTATAGCGTAATAACAGTTATTATAGTGTAATTATTTTGATTAAATGATGCCATTTGACTTTTTCTACACCAGACACCATGAATATATCTTTTTAATTCTTATTAAATGGTAATGATAATTGGTTGTTGGTTCGAAATTCAAAAACAAAGGCTTAAGGAATACGTATTCGAGAAGCACCACGTGACATAATAATAATTGCGGGGCGCGAAATTTTTAAATTAAAACGAGGCTTAAAGAATATTTTAATTTCGATTGCAGTCTTCAACTGGTTTCTCCATAACTTTTAGTTTATTGGACCCTTCAAAGTTTGGCTAAAAGACGGTAACCTGTGCCTTCTCCTTCACTGAACCTAACTTGATCTAACCAAACCTAACCGCGACCGAACTTAAACCTAACCCCATTGAATCTAACACAAACCTAACATAACTTAAACCTAACCCCCATTGCATTGAACGCAAAGCTAACTTAACTTAAAACCACCATGAGTCTAACACAAACCTAACCCTCACTGAATCGAACACCAACCTAAACCTAACCCCCTTGAATCGAAAACAAACCTAACCTAAGTCTGAACAAAGCTTAACCTAACTTAAGCCAGGGCTAACTTGACACACAAACACTCTGGGGATCAGGTTGCCATCTTATCCTAATTCCAAAACGTTTCCACAGTCAAGCGATGCTCGGCAAATTTTGCTTCCATGGCAAGACGAATACCGCGGCAATAGTCGAATATTCGGACATGTGTGGGGGCCAAGCCAGCTAAAACCAAATTGCATTCATAGGAAAAAGTACATCGGTTCTAGATACCCCCAAGGAGTTGTTTTAAATTGAGTGAGCGTACCAGAAAATTTCGGCGAGTTTTCGGTATCGAAAACTGCAGTCATGTTCGCGGCAACAAATCTCATCCATCAATAGTCACTTCAGGTCTATTTTCTTTCAACCAGTCCCAGTTTTCACGTACTACTTTATTACTTATGGGGAAGCTACGTTGGAAATCACTCCGCGCTTATACCTTACCTTTACCCTAACCTACGAAAATGTTCTTGAGTGTAGTATCTTTCGAATGTTAGTAGATTCATAGATCTCAATTCTCGGGTATGCCACCACCTCGTTCTGTGAAATCGGTGCCGGAGGTCAAAGTGTTTGGCCCGCGATGCTGTTTTTAAACCAAAACGAAGATTACTGTCTTTTGGAAGATAGTTATCCCTGGTTTGATAGAAATAGGCCTAGGTTTGAAGAATAAATACATTTAGAAAGAAATTTAACATCATCAATAAAAATTGAAGCGCCAGTTCTATCTATGTAATTATGAAAATTGGTTTATTTTCTAGTTTGGAATTGAAAATGTTTACCTACAATCGAAATGGTGTATCGTTTTTGGTAGTACACCCTTTTATGTTTCCGTTCAAATATTTATCCCTTTAGGCTTAACGTATCGCGTTAGGCCTAACCCTGGATGGATGGAAGGGTACCCAATGAATCTAGTTACAGCGACCATGCGTAAAAGCTCTCTCAGAATTCCAAATTCCAGATGCTCGTTTTACGGTTAACGTGACAATTTCATTGGACTTTTTTTTTCTTTTTTCGTAGTACCGCATGGTCTTTTTTTTATTCTGGGGGTTTCCTAACCCCCTGGTTAAATTTAAAAGAGCCGCGCATGCACTGAAAGTGTTTTTGGGGTCGTGGCAGCTATAGTACTATTTGAGGGGCTGAAAACCCCCTTTATTCCATTTTCGAATCTTTCGATTCTGCTGCAGCTTAGGAGAAAGTTTGGCCCCCGTCCCCCAAAAAGAACTGCGTAGGTTTTTCATTCTGATATTCTTGGACCAACGATTGTTGCTTTGCGTTTATTGGAAGGTGTAACGTGGGTCTCGTAAACGTTGGTTGTATGGACAATAGACAAATGTTTTCAATATATAAGACTCACACTCTCGACCTGGGGGATATGTAATATCCGTATTTATTCGGAGTTTTGGGTGAGGGGTACCATGACCCCCGAAAAAAAAGTGTTTGCCCGGAGCTTTTTCCTCTTTCGGTTCGAAGGAGGCTTTAGGTTTAAGGGCCCCAAAGAGCCTCCGTTTATATGTTTCTCAAGTACAACTGTTATACGAAGTTCGTAATAAGAAGTGCCGTCATTCACAACCGACTGCCGCGTAGTCATTCGTGAAGCCGAAGCTAAGGAAAGTTGGATTCTGTAGTAGCATATTTGGGACTTGAAGGAGTAGAAACCTCCATACGTATGTTGCCCACCTACGGAAACAGCGAAGTCCTCCCATCATGCTCAGCGTTTCGGCAGGGTTGAACGGTACGGAAACGTCGAGTATGCGCCCCCTGTGTCTTAAAAACGAAGCTAGTTCTCATACAAATACAATGCCGCTACGCGGCAGCACTTAACAATTGCCTACCGAAGGGAAAGGGCGTGCGCAAAGTACTCTGGGAGACTTTCATTGTCACTCTTACCTCTTTTCTCCCTGGAAAGGGCCATCCCAGAATGCTTTTCGTAGTTGGGCATCATTGAGTGCAGCCATCTCACGCCTCTGTGGAAATATTTTACTAGCTTATAGTCACGTGTAAATAGAAGTCCTTGTCGTCATATCCAGATGGCACCTAAAACTTATATCGTCCAAAAAAACTGAGGTACTATGGGTATATTGAAAGTCTTCAGTACACGGGAAGAGCCTTTTTAGCCTTTGCTATACTAATATACAAAATTTCCTAGTCCAAGAAGGAAATATCGCCACTTCGATTGGCGGATTTCTTGTCGGAATTTTTTTCGTTAGGCCTCTGTACCCTCGTTTATCCCTTTTTTCCGCCGACGACAAAAAATAGCTCTTCACTCTCTCTCTCTTTCTCTTTCTCTCTCTCTGGGTATAACATGACAATTGATTCACTCTTCCGTATATTTGGATTTCCTCTATAAAACCCCGTGTAATAAATATCCCAACTACTATCTGTAACTGTATTAAAGAGACCTGCTTTAGCCTAAATCTCCTGGATTTTTTTTTTGGCCCCAGAATTATTAGAGCTTGAAACTTAGGGGGTCGATTTAGACCCCGATATCTGAGCCCATTTATGTTTACTATTAAATGGCCTTAATTTTAAATTTATTTCCGCAAAATTCGATAGAATAAAAACCCCCCAAAATTAGGGGTATAATATTTTTAATTCAAATAGTCCGAGAAGTTTCTTTATTATCGAAAGAAAAAGATCAAGTGATTTTAAAATACACGAATTTTGTTTGGGTTATTTTTTTTTTTTTTTTCGAAAATTTCTGAAATCGCCCGGGGTTTACATGGACTATTTCAGTCATCCTCAATTTGCTAGTTAAATTATAGAAGTTTTATTAGTAAAGGGAAAGGCGGGTGATTGACGGCTATGGCCTTTTCATAGGAATTGTCCTTTCCTTTGACGTATCCATAATCATTCTCTTCTGGAGCGTTTTAATGAAGCTGACTTGTCCCCGAAAAAAATCAATCGTAATTTTCTTTTTTTTTCTAAAAGACCTCTTCAAATTTAATCCCCTCCTGTAAGCGTATGGAAAAGAATCGGTATAGTTTAAGGTAGGAACGAAATTGCGCAAAGTTTATATCGAAAAGGTCGGTCATTATTCATCTCCTTGCATTAAACATCGCCAGGCAATCCTAACGGTATGATGGACTCTTTAGTCTATCATGCAGTCCATTTTGCAACAGTGTCATTACTAGGGCGGATTAACACTTTATATAAATCGCTAAAGGATTGAAAGATAGCTTAGACTGGAGTTTAATAAAGGTTTATTTCTTTGAAGAAAGGATCTGGGTCTAGCTTGATTAAAAACTAAAGAGTAAAAGAAGAAGAAAAATCTCATTTCACGATAAAGGCTTCGCTTTTTCTTAATGTCTCTATGGGTTTTCGTAAGAATGGAAAATTTTAAGGATAATGTTTTTCCTTAAAAGATTTAAACAGAAAGGGGGGGGGGCTAAAATGCTATCAGTAAGCTGATATAGCTACCTGTATTATCTTTTATTCATTTTTCAATAATTGAAATCGTCTGGACTTGGTCGGTATATTATATTCGCTTGGGAACTATATTCTCTTTTGAAATTTAATATCAGCTATTTTTTTTCTTTATTTTGTTGAAAATATAAATTTTAAATGGGAAAAATTCTTATTTTTGCTACTAAACTTGGGATCAAGTTTAATAGTAAGCACTTTGTCCCTGTAGTGTGTGTGTACAGGGTGTCTCTGACGTGTCACAGGTCTTGAAGAAATTATGGGAGGGTGCATGGTCTTTCCATGCGATTTCCAATCAGAAATGTAAAACGGCAAAATGTCATTATGACATTTGGCCGTTTTGAGTCGAAAAAGCTCTATGACATAGAACTTTTTTGACTCAAAATTTTCCATATAAACACCCCCATATTTTCTCGCAGACCTTGTAGAAACACTCTGTATATTTATATTAATTTTTAATTTAGCCTAGAAAACATTTTTTTTTTAGTAATTCTTAGAATTAATTTTTTTTTGCTTCAGATAAAGTAAGGTTATGCGTGTATTTTTTTCGGGTAGATATGACGATGAATATATTTAATTTTATCATGAATGTATGAATATTTCTTAAGCATATATTTCCATACAACTTAATACTGGTTATGTACAGTACAAAATTGATTATGTTATTGTACCCATATAGGTTGGGGTCCAAAGCCCAAATATGTGGTTTTTTGACACGTTTTAACCCGAGTGTACTTTCAACATAACCTGTCTTATAAACACATTGATAACTTATACCTTACTCCAACATAACCTGGAAGCAAGGTCCATTTTATATATAAAAACCTTCTCTTTACTATAGACGCGATCGAATGTACAGTGCGATTTGAATTGCATTGTTAAATTTGTTTGCGCTTAGATTTTCCTCGGAGGGACTAAGTAAGAACTGGCAGTCGGTTGGGCCCCTAGCTGGTCTTTCAGGTGGCTGTAATGTGTGCCCCATTGCTCGTTTGCTAACCCGAAGCTTCGCTTCCCATTGGGATATAAGCAATGGTACCTTTTATGTATCCGAGAACGTTCGCAGAACCATAGAACGAACGAGCAATCGCGTTTCTTCTGCTCGACATGTTCCATTTTAACGATAAAATCGAATTTTTCAGAGACTTTTGTAAAATGCGGATGGAGCGAGAATAACCTTTACGTTTTATTTTCGATAAACACGTAAATATTTAGAACGCCTTGGGAAAATGGTCATGGGGTGATATTAATGCATCTCGTTGCGTATATTTTTTTTCTCTCCATGCATGAACCTTAAGGCTAATAAAAATTGCATTAGGGCCGTGTAATTATTTTAAGTCCCTTCGGAATTGGAGCGTTTTTTGATGTTTGTTTGCTCTCCGAGTTCTCTCTCTCTCATAATTTCTCCAGCGTTATTTTGGGTTATAAGGAGTTAGGACTTGGTTCTTGATGCATCTTTAATATTCATATATTAATATTATGCCATTATGCGGGTCTGTGAGTGTTTTCTTTTACAAATATGGATGTATGTCGGGTGTCCCAAAAAGGGAAGCTGGTAGGACTGAAGTACATTGGGTTCTATGGACTATTTCGGGTCGAATATGTAACTGATATGACATTTTGTATTATAAGGACCACCGTAAACAAGTTAGTGTTTTATGGATGATCCCTTAATTAAATTAGCATTGTGTTTCTGTTTCTTTTTCTTAATTAAGGGGTCATCCGTAAAACGCTCCAAGCATTACTTGTAAACCGGTGAGCTGTTGAGCTAAAAGTCATAGAAGTTACATTTTCGACTAAAAATTGATTTCCCATGGAACCACCCCACAATTTCTTTAGTAGCACTGTTCCACCCGTTATGGAACACTATTCTGTATGTCGTCTTGAAATTTCACAGAAAGTGTCCATCCAAGGCAATGTAGCATCTTGAAGTATCCGCGGCATTTTTTATTTTGAATTCTTTCTATAGTTGACTTTGATATGTAAAACGTCTACTCTCTGGTCTATCATTTTGACCCGCAGTCCCGGTTGATTTTGGCGCCTTTCTCTTATAGCAGCTTTAGGACCATGAGGCTTGGCGTGTCATTGGCGAGTCCGTCCGTCACATTAGTTCTTGATGGCCTAAACACTGGTCTCTTATATCCCCCTTATGTCTTGTACCACCACCAGACAAGCGGCGCGTTTTTGTATCAAGGTGTATGTATCTCTTGCCGCGTGCTAAACTGCAATTACCATTACAACTTCGCGGATTCGGTTACGTTTCCTCGAGCTTTCTGTCCAATTTGTCCAGTCTATTAGCCCGAATACAGTTGCGGTCTCGCGTAGGTATACCTATCCCCTAGCAGTTAGGTTTCATACCTATTCGGCATCGTTGCGTGGACATTGATGGTTAGCTGGCCGGTGCAAGGTACTAATTTAGCTTCTACCATCCACGCCCTTAATACCTACGAATGTTGTAGGCATTTTTTTCCCCTCACGAATTCTTTACGTCGAGCAACACCTGGATAGGATAGAACAAATGCTAGATGGAATTGTTGAGAAGCAAATTCATCTGTTCAACTTAAGGCCTTTTCAGACGATGCAACTTTTGACGACACTAGATAGATGGGTCAAGAAGAAGTTGAGTTCAGTGATAAATTTATAATTTGGTGATTCAACTCGCACGACCCAACTAGCATACTCAACACAAGTTGACTTTGTCAAAATGGTGTATCGATTGAAAAGGCCTTAACTCGAACCAACCGTGTTGGTAAGATCCAACGGAACTGTTTGTACCTTCCTCAACCATTCCATCAACCCTGTTGAGAAATCCAGTCTCGTCTTACGTTCTCAGGTAGGCAAGAAACATCCTACAACCGAAACCCGAACGCTTTCCAATTTCAACACTAGATGACGCTGTATCTCTGGTACTCGAGTTCAAATCCCCAAAATTGTACAGCCAATGAGAGATCATTTTCTCTGTGACGCGTACGCTTCGTTTCCCCCTTCTCCGACCTCTTGGTTTACCCGGCATGGCTTACAGAGAGAAAGAGAGAGAGATCTCGGTTCAGAATCCATCCTAGAGGGGGTAAATTTCGCGGAGCAGGAATTCCCAGTCTCTTCCATCCCCTGTCAGGCCGCCGTAACTGGGCCCTTTAGAATCTGAATTCGTGTTCGTTCCAAGTTTTTGGCGTCTCTAAAACGTTGGTTCGCGTCCTCAGGAACGGCCACGTATTTTTGAGTCCGCGAACGCGAGGTTGTTTCTTAAAACACACCGGAGGTTTTTATCTCGAAGTAAATCCCTGTACTTTTTGTATTAACTACCGTCTCTCTTCTCTCTCTCGGCTCCATCCTGTTGTGGGGAGATATTTTGGCTCTCTTTACTCGGTTTTTAAAGAGAAAAGTTTCGCTCGCAATTTAATACCCTCTTTTCTAATCGGGAGTTTGGCTCGTTAAATTGTCGTTAAGTCCAGGATTTTTTGGCTTGGATAATAGACCCAGAAAATCGCCAGCCCATCAACCCCAAAAACTTCTAAAAATCCTAAATTTAGGAAAAAGCGGTTCGGTTGATTTAATTTTTTTTAGTTTAGTTTTTAAATTTTGTTTTGGTTCTTTAGAATTAGGGTTTAAATGAAAATATAAAAATATTCGCGAGTGACAAGACATCTTGGTTCTTTTGTTGAATCTATGGATAACTAATATCGTTTTGTAAAAGTTTGATCAAATTTTGCGGACGTAACATTTGTTACAAGATTTGAAACAACAAAGCGTCGTAAAACATTGATTATTACGAAATTAACGTTTGCTTTCTGGCTTGCTTTGAAAGAAAAAGTGTTTAAAACAGTGTCAACCCAACTTAATCAACCCCGTGCTCGCAATTTCTTACGGTGAGTCAACTCCTTCTTTTATGGAGTCTTCTTTTTATTTTTTAATTGTTTAATTTGAAACAATGGTTAAAGATAATGAATAAATGGGGAGGTTGGTTGGTAGCTATAGATAGCTTAGCTAATAATTGTAATTGCCAATTGTGACTCATTCTTAACAATTAAGTCGTTAAATAGTCCACCGATTTAATTGCACCATCACCACGGTGAATTTATTCAATTGTCCCATGAAGTAAAGAAGAAACGTTCTTGGTAAACAGCTTTTAAGTAAGGACTTCTTTAGTTCCGTTTCGTACGTCGGCTTTTCACGTCTTTGATGCTTTTTGTTCGTCTTCAAAGTTCAGTGGGGGTCGAGACTCGGCGAAGAGGCATTGTATTTCGGTTATAAAAGACTCGAGGAAAGAGGATAGGGATGAGGAGCGAAAACTACCGTGAAATCGCGAACGTGTTCAGCGAAAAAATTTTCAACTCTCTATATTATAGTCTATATGTGGAATGGAAAAGAGAGAGAGTGAGAGAGAGAGTCTCTTTAGTTCTATAGGAAATTTCGCTGACGTTTTTAAAAGCGCCAACACGTGAAAAAGAGAGAAAAAAAGACAGGGGCGTCCCTATCTATATATCTATTTCTATATAGGACATGCTCAAAATTCTATTTTATTATCCAGACGTAGCTTATAGAATTTTTCCTCCATTTTTCTAATGTTATTTATTAAGGGAAATATACTAAAATTTAGTAATATTCATACTACACCGCTGTCAGATGTAAAACGTTTAGTTATATTCAAATTACACATAAATCTGTTGATTCATTATATACAGAATGTTTTTTGAGTCAAAAATGTTCAATCTCCATTTTGCCGTCCGGGCCACTGTTTTCGAGTTATGATTTTAGTGTTTTAGGGATGACCCCTTAATTAGGAATCATTGTCTTAATCAGTTTCTTAATTAAATTTAAGGGGTCATCAGTAAAATACTCAAATCATAAAATGAAACAACGAGGAAATCGAAACAGATATTATGGAAGGAAATATACAAAATTTTAGTATTATTCATACTACACCGCTAGAGCTGTCAAATATAAAATATTTAGTTATGGATGTTTAAATTACACCTGCATGGAGTCAATAAATCAGTTGATTGATTGTATTTATGTTTTTCCAATAAGGTTAGGTTATATTTTCAGAATATTACGAAATAAAGCAACAAGAAAAACAAAACCTTTTAGAGAAATCAAAAGTTTTATTTTAAATAATGTAAAAAATATATCAGATTTAGAAATGGGAAATTTTGCGTTTCAAGTTTGTTTTCTAGAAAAAAGATATAAAAATCCATATAGAAATGTAGGGTTATATCTTTTAAAATGGATTCCTTTTGCGAGTTTAAGCGATATACAAATCTGAGCCGACCGGCTTTCTGTTTAAAACGAGATATAAGGCGAAAAACAAAGTGGAACGTGAAATCTTTTCTAGAAAAATATGGGTTTTAGACCTTGGGAATCGCCAAAACTTTAGCCAGTAAGAATAGCTGAAATATAAAAGCATCCCCAGTCTCTTTCGCGCAAAAATCGAGTTCACTCACTGATGTTTTTTCCTTCTTTTCGTAAATAAGCATCGTCCTCGGAAAAACGCCTGCAGTTCAAAAATTCTTATCCGGACTTTGCCAGAGAAAGTGTTAGGGATTTGAGAGGGAAAGGTATTATCGGAAGTTGAAAGAAGAAAATACTTATACAGGGTGTTACTGAAAGCACCCAGTCTGTCAGAAATTGAGAGTATGGACGATTTCGAGTCGAAAATGTAACTTCTATGACATTTTTCACTTAAGGACCACCGTTTTCGTTTTATAATTGGACTGTTTTACGGATAACCCCTTACTTAAATTGTTTGTGGCATTGTTATCCACTTTCTTAAATAAATTTAAGGGGTCATCCCTAAAGCACTCCTCCAATCATAACTCGAAAACAGTGGCGCGGACGTCAAAATTCCATAGAAGTAACACTTTTGACTCGAAATCTTTAAAACAAAACACCCCCTCAATTTCTGACAGACCTTTCAGAAACACCCTGTATATAAAGTTCAAACCTTCAAGGAAAATACGTCCTACACTGTTAAGAAAGTGTATTTACAACTATGGGGAAAAGGGACCAGCGCAGAGGGTAAAGCTTAAAATATATCGTATGGACACTCACTCACCCACTCACTATCTTATCCAAGATGTTTTGGACTCTACAGGTCCCCAATATGGCTGGCGAAGAAGAGCATGCATATTAATTCGAACTTAAAACCATAGTCGTTTCGTTAGTAGTAGGAAAGGTCATTTGAAAGACCTTTAGTTTAGAAGGTCATGGATACATTTTTAGTCGCCTTTTTTTTACAAGATGGTAGCAAATTGTAAAAAAAAAAAGATTTCTTAGCCAGTGTTAAGATTAATGTGCTTGCAAAGTTTTAGCTTCCTGGGTGAATCGGTTTAGACTACGGCGTTGATGGGGGTAAAATTTCGAAACTAGATTAATGGGAAGGTCATTTGAAGTGGGTACTGGGTACCTAATTAGGTCCATGGTTCAGAAAAAAAAAATGGTTTTCTTCTGCGTTTTATTGGGGTTTTTTAATATTTAGTAAGTAAGTAGTTGCTTGAATTTTAGTAATTTCCAATAAAAAGTCATGTCTGCTTAATAATAAGTCTTAAAATGTTTGATAAAAACAATACTTATGAATTTTGAAACAGTCACTATCTTAAACTATATTCATTTTAACATTTTAATTCATCAAAATTGAAGATTTTATAGTTATGGGTTTTATAATGTGGGTTTTCTATGTTCAGGTAGCCATATTGGGTGGTCCCAGCTTCATTCCTGCTTTAAACCCACCAATATGGCAGCGTAAATTATGTCACGAGACTCAGCTCCTCCTCCAACTGAAAGCTCTCTATAGACCGACCCATTATCAGGGGTAGAAAATATTTACCATGCTCCCATGTACTTATCTCCGTTCCATGTTGTTTAATCACTAACCGTAAACTTCAGCTGCCAAAGCATTACGCATATTCCTTCCATGCGTTTATAGAGATAACCCAACCAACCTAAGTCCGCTCCCTGGTTAACTATATACTTCGCTTGATCTGTTAAGCGGAAAAAAGGCGACTGGGTAACCAACCAGCCCAGCCAGTCCTACCACACCACACCACACCACACCACACCAGACTATAGACCAAAACAGGACCCTCCGCCGGCTCAAATATAAAATAAGCTAGCGGGCATCTTCCTTTGCCCGGCTATGGTATCAACCGTCAGAATATACGCGTAGGTATATCATGACGTTCCTATATATACACGTCTAAGTATACCAATCAGTATCAGCGTAGGACTTTTATTTGCAAACCGTGCCACCGTGATTCCTTGCTTATAATATTTGTAGACGTCAGTGTAATGTAGGTTGAAGAGGATACGTTTCATTTGACGAAAAGTATATTCATCTCAGGAATATTTTGCGATATCATACAAAAAGGTTCATATGTTGAGCTTAACTTTATTATACAATGTGTATAGAAAGGACCTATAATACCCTATATTTTTGTCATAAAATTGCATTGTAATAACGTTTCTCAACGTTTGGCTTACGTCAGAACGTCAAATTTAAAAGAAATGAGTTTAAAATGACAATTTCAATGTGTTAGCACTCTTGTTTTCTAAAGATACAAGCTAAATTGAAAGTTACAACGTTTTGGAATTCAGCCTTCACGCTTACTAAAAATGACGCCAAATTTCCCTTATATCATTTCGGACTTACGTCCCTTTCGCTTTAAGAGCGCTAGTTCAAAAAATGCAACTTCATATTTCTTCCCTCGCCCTTCTCTATACACCCCCCCCCCTTCTTCCCGAACCTTCGTAAGACAGCTCTTTGTCTTTGTTAGTTAACGCGGGTCGCGAGCCAATCGGTTACATCGATGAATTATTTTTAATTAAGTCGTATTAAAATATTTAAAATGAGGACGAAATGAATTAATTTTGTGATCAAAATTGTGCCAAGATCGAGGAACCATGGGTTCAAATAATTTTGGGATGAAATATTTACTGTAAGTTTGTCTTTTTGTCAAGGTTTTATTTTGTGAAGTCTCGTTAGTATTAACGCGATAATGACTCGGGGCGCTATGCTCGGGGCAAATGGTGGGTGTACGGAGGATCATGATAATTGTTGCCGAAGATGTTGTATTCGTTCTGGGTAAAGTAGGGTGGTGCTCCGAAGGTGACGGTCAGCGGGGGGATCCAATGAAATTCAAAATGGCCGTTATTTAAAAAAAAAAGATTTTTTTTTTTGAATTTTCATTGAAGAGTTTTTTTAAATACATCTTTTTATCGAATATTTTTGGAAATCTAAATTTTTTTTAAAACCAATTATTTTAAAAAGCCTACATGCAGAAACAAACAAATTTTACCTCTATATAATATTAGTAAATATATAATTTATAAAATACTTTTCAGTATACATTAGTTTTTTTCTATTCTCTCTCTCTCTCTCTCTCTTACTCTCCCTTTCATAATGACAGGCTCCGTTTTTTCTAATTACTTTCTTAGCTTCATCCTTTCTTCAACCCCCAACTTCTTCCCCCCCGCGCCAAGTGGGAAAATATAGAAGGGGGGGGGGGGTTACTAATTTTTACAAGAAAGAGCTTTAATAGGGTTTGCTTTTAAGACTCAAGACTTCAAAGGGATTTCTGCACGTTATTCTTTTTTGTGTGTCGGGAAACAATAATGTTTTATGGAACATCTTTTTTTCTTTGGTTCTTTTTCATCTCATCATCTCTAAGAGAATTGTTAGTAATTCATTAGAAAAGGGAGAAAGGTTTTTTTTCTTTTTCTTGTTCAGAGTTTTCGCTAATGGATTAAGGAAACGTTAAATTTTAATCAGACAAAGTTCGAATGAATATTTAAAATTGAATTAAAAAGTCAGCGCGGTGAATTTGGCCCTGCTTTCTTTTTTACTTTAGTATTTTGAAATTTTTATTTTAATCAACTGGTAGACAAGTTTTAATTATTTACCTATTCTTTCATTAGATATTTTTTTTAATTTAAAATATTTAAATTTCAAAGATAGAATACCCTCTCCCCCGCATTTTATTCAAATAAGTAGATTATTTTAGAAGTTTTTCATCGCGTATGATTCAATTTTCGTCAGAATTTCTATTTTTATTGAATTAATGATATGAAATAAGTTTTTGCTTATAGAGGGTGTTCCAAAAAGGGTAATTAAATTTAAGTAAGAAACTGATCTTAATTAAGGGATCATCCATAAAACACTCCACTCTTAACTTGTAAAGGTTGTCCCTTGGAACGAAAATTTTAGGGGTGTGCGAATACCACTTTTTGGGTATCGAACCGGTTATCGAATACCAAAAAAGTTTCCTTATCAAATACCGAATCGAATAGTTTATTCCAAATCGAATACCGAATAGTTGGGCCTTGGTAATTTTTTTCCTTCCCGATTAATCCTGAATAGTTAAGCCTAGTAACCGCGAATACTAGGCCAACTATTCGCGGTTAATCGGGTAGTAACCCTAATATTCGCCAATAGTCAATAAAAAGCAAGGAGAAGAACATTTAGAAGATCCTAAATTTCAAAATACCTCTCCTCATTGGTGGTCAAGTATTTCTTAAAATTTTCCTATGCACTTGCTGGTAGTTTTTGATGGGAGACAAATAAAATTGGGATGATATTTTTTAAAATAAGGTGGGTCTCTCTAGTGCCAAGGACCTAAATTTATGGTAGTCGAACTTTAACCGAATAGTCAGTTCGGTATTCGGTATTCGAATCGAATAGTGAAAATGGGCTTATCGAATTATTCGGTTCGGTATTCGATCGAATTATTCGATTGAAACGGTTAACCGCACACCTCTAGAAAATTTATTACCCATATAGAATTATCCACTGTACTTCTGTCCTACATCGTTTTTGTATCACCCTGTAGTTTTCATTCGTTAAAATTAGGCCAAGTTGTACTTGAAAAATTTTCTTAAAAGTAAAAAAAAAAATGCTTTTAACTGATATGTATCTCAGTCTAGCTAGCACTCTCTCTCTCTTCCAATTTCTTCTGAGCGTTTTTAAATCCCTCTATACGGACTAAGTATCGCGCCAAAGCCTAATCATGATGCTACACTTAAAAGCAACCGAGGCTTAGGTATATATAATTTTGTTTACCTCCTAGCGAGGTTAGCTCTTAAAATCTGGTTTTCACTTTTCTTACACTTTTTCCCCGAAGTACTTTTCTGTTTTCTTCAATGTAGGCCCTAGTTATTTTAGGTAGGTTTTTTTTTGGAGGCACTTCGCTAATGTCTATAATAATCTACGAGTCGTTTGAGGAGGCAGAAAAATGACTGGTTATATAATGTCCCTTCTTATGCACAAAAAGAAAACTTTTTTTTCTATTTTATTTTTGAGGTTCTAACTTTTTCCATCATAGCTAAGCCTAATCTTCCTTCCTACTGTGGAAAAGTTTACTTGGAAAGTTTGCATCTGCGAAGCTTTAGCTGTAGTTACATAGTTAACAGGTATTATGGCGTATAGACTGTTCCATTAATTCCAAAAGAGAAGTTAGGAAACAGGGACCGAGACTTGGGTTATTTTCCTCGAGCCAAGACGCACCGATAGAGGCAGCTCGAGTCGGCTATCCTCCCGCATCAGTGAACTCAGGCTCAGTCGGACGTTGCCTCAAGGTGCGAAGGAAATGTCCTAAGATGGCGGCATCTACCCTTTTGTGTTTGCTTCTCTGTAATTATTGGAATAGTCTATCACGCTGTTTAAAAGTAACGATGGTTTTCGTTTTATTTTGTGTAACGTGATACCGAGGGGAATGAGAACCAAAAGTTAATACTTTAATGTACAACTTTGTACAGTAGGGTACAACTATCGACTGTAGGACTTAATAGAGTTGACTGTACGACGGTTTGACTTAGTAGAGGAGGTGACTGTAGGACGGTTTGACTTAGTAGAGGAGTTGACTGTACGACGGTTTGACTTAGTAGAGGAGTTGACTGTACGACGGTTTGACTTAGTAGAGGAGTTGACTGTACGACGGTTTGACTTAGTAGAGGAGTTGACTGTACGACGGTTTGACTTAGTAGAGGAGTTGACTGTACGACGGTTTGACTTAGTAGAGGAGTTGACTGTACGACGGTTTGACTTAGTAGAGGATTTGACTGTACGACGGTTTAACTTAGTAGAGGAGTTGACTGTACGACGGTTTGACTTAGTAGAGGAGTTGTTTGTACGACGGTTTGACTTAGTAGAGGAGTTGTTTGTACGACGGTTTGACTTAGTAGAGGAGTTGTTTGTACGACGGTTTGACTTAGTAGAGGAGTTGTTTGTACGACGGTTTGACTTAGTAGAGGAGTTGTTTGTACGACGGTTTGACTTAGTAGAGGAGTTGTTTGTACGACGGTTTGACTTAGTAGAGGAGTTGTTTGTACGACGGTTTGACTTAGTAGAGGAGTTGTTTGTACGACGGTTTGGCTTAGTAGAATAGCTGACTGTACGACTGTTTGACTTATTAGGTGAGTTGCCCGTTTAACCTTCGACTGTTGAATATAATAGAAGAGTTGGGGGTACATCAGTTTAAGTTAGATTAAGTTTCTCTTATGGGGATCAAAGTGTAAAGGTCATGCGTTGAACTGAATGATTTTTCCTATAAATCTTGTAATTTATGAGAGAAGTTTCTCGAGAAGTTTCTCTTCCTGCTCATTTTTATTTTACACAGAGTTTCAAATTCAAATATATGATTATATCATATTATAACATAACTCAGGATTATTTAACTGATAAGCTACTTTAAGTTATGAATTTCTTACGACGGTGATGAAAAGGGGATACGCTTTATTATGGGGTTTTAACTTTATATAAGTATATTATTATCCAATGTATATTGACAGTACAGTTAGAAGCTCGACTTATCTTAGATCTTATATATGTATCTCAGCATTTTTCTTACTGAAAACTGATTAAGGGGTTGCGATTGGCGATTTAGAAGAAAGTCGAGGGTAAAAAGTGATGAAAAATGGATATTATCCCCCATAATAATTCCTAGCTTATAAATTCGACTTTTTAAGTTATAATCTCGAGCCTCATATCCTTAACTCTTACATTACATCACCCTCTTTTTCTCCTATACATTTTTTTCTTTCATCATTCTTATCCCCTTAAGGAAAGGAAAGGGGAGCTGGAAAAAATGAACATCCATACTGAGTGAGATAGCGAATTGCATTACGTAGTTATCCCCCCTACCTTCTTTTACATACATAGATGTTTTATTTTCCATCGGTAATATCATTTATTACTACTTTACTCAGGATTTGTTGACGCCATTACGATCTCGATCTCTCACTATAATTAAACTAAACATATTTTATATTTATGTATACGGATTTATCTGTCAGCTATATATAAGTAAATAATAGCATTTGTACTTACTCCTCCTACATTTTTTCTCCTCGATGGAAAACTCTGTTCTTTAGATTATGTAGTAAAAGAAAGAAAAAAATAAAAATCAGAGATGAAGATGCTCTTAAAATATATGCAAAAATAAAGTTATGGCCCTTGGCGTTATGTTATAAAAAAAACCCACGCTTATAATATTAGCAATAGCATATACAAAAATTAAGTTTACCTTTTTATCAAAATAAAATATTAATGTGAATTTTCTCATCACTCAAATGCCTTTACTGAAATAAATAGTGATTCCCAATACTAAAGTGAAGGTCGAGGCGTTGACCCCATGTTTTAAACTATAATCGAACCCGAATAGTGAGTTTCGTGTCCTGTAGCCCGCCAATAAACACTAAATATAGTCTTTTCGACTTAAAATTTCAATTAAAAAATGCTTAATTGGGGGTTATTCATAAAGTTTAAATTCAATACGGGTCTAGGGCTTTCTTAACAGGCTTACAGGCTAGGGGTTAGCCACCCTCCCAATCTTGAAAAGAAATCATCTAAATCTCTTCTAATGAATTACCTTTAATTTCCCTAGTGTTACAAATTAATGTAGTTTGTCAAATTAATAATTCGGAAATTAACGAATTGCTGCGTCCATAAAGAACATACATACAAACAAACCAGTTTCTCATCTTTAAGGACGAGATAATTATATTCAATCTTAAGGAATGCTATAAAACTAATCTTGCAACACTTGTAAGCAAGTTTCCAACCCCTCGCTACTGTCTATAATCCCTATCCCCTATCTGGTGTCGGCATATTTAATTATAGCTATTTTTTTTTCTTCTCTACGCTGTTTTCTCTTAGACTTATAGCGTATATAGTGTATAGCCGTAATGATGTCGTGCCATGTATATTTTTTATTTGAGGGCATGTTAGGGTTAATTTTATCTCCGGGAGCTTCTTCATGAGGCAACGTTAATTCATCTATCTACTTGATAGATACCGGTCCTCTCTTTTTTTTAAAATTTTTTTTTTTTAAATTTATAAGTACTTTGAATTTTTGAAACTGGTATTGGTGATGAGGTATATAAGAAAATAATGACAAAACCGGTACGCTTATACCTGATTTTGGTTTATTTGATACACTGCGGTATTTATATATATATTAATTAATTAGTATTATTTTAATTAAATAACAGTATTCCATTGTTAAGTTTAATTTTAATTCATTAAGAAGCCAGATCTTTAAAAAGGGGGGGGGGGTATATGTGTTATATAATATATATTATGAAAGAATTTTAGCGAATGTTATCGACAACACCTGCTTTTAATTATAGCATTGCTTTGAGAATATTAATGAGCCGATGGTTGTTACGAAAGTTTTCGTTGGAATTAGACAAATGTTTAATTTTCCGTTTAAATACGGTTTGATTTTCTTCTAAATTCTAACACCTGGGAGTTCTGGTATAAAATATACGAAATAATAATATTTCAATTTCAATAGGCAAAGATCCGGATGTCGCGTGGTGTAATTCCAACTGCCATACGATGTTAAGTCGAGGTTAAATCGTTTTTAATTATATAGTTTTTAATATAATCTTACTGAATTAGTTACGTTTCGGTTATAGTGGAATTAATTTCATACCATAGCGAATATTAACCCCTCGGTGCGATACCATGGTTTGAAATTATAGGGTTTTGATGAATCTACATCTCTCGAGGTATTATATACCCTATTGGAAATTCTAATTGCTATTTAATTGAAGTTCTATTATCGAAAAGTCTATCTATATTGCTCCTTCAGGCCAAAAATATTAATGACCGTAAATGATTTCAATGTCAAACTTCAATCGGAAGCTAAGAATGATAAGTATGACAATTCCATAAGGGTTGTCTAGGTTGGTAACGCTGAGCAGTGAGCGCGTTTAAGGAGAGTTACCGAGTGAAGGTTGAAGGTAACTATAACGGCGCAGCCCGATGTATCTCTCACGCGCACCTGCGTCGGCGCACAGCCTAGGAGCCAGACGTCACGTGAGCCGTTAAGTATACTACCCATGAACAAACTTCTCTGGTTATTTTTCCCTCTCTGTTGCGCCAATTGCGCATGTGCGGAACTCGGATACTGAGCCACAGCTTGGTACCGGTTTCGACGGAGAATTTTGTCTCTCCGAGCCTCCTGAATACGTGCTCGCTGTTTCAAGTTAGAAGTTGGCCGACATTGTCATACTTATTGTTTTAATGTCGCTTATGACGATACCGCTCCAAGAGTTAGGCTTGCGTTGTTGGGGATGTTTTTCGATTAGGCATTTCCAAGTCATTTCCATTAGATCTTTTGGCCTCCTTGGTTGTTAGGAAAACTGCGCAAAAACGAGGTAGAGGTAGATAGATGTGCAGTAAGTGATCTCGGCCACTTTAACGACGCCTTCTTAGCAGGCTTGCCTTAGAATCTTTTGACCATCATTCGAACAGAGCTTGATGGGCAAACCCCTAAAGCGGTAGTCGATGGAATAGTTTTCCTCCTAGCTGATCATTATCACTCTCCCCGCATTTTTTCTTTCCTCTCTCTTACACCGATCCGATCCTGGTCCATGGAAGATGCTGAATACGGTAGAAACACGCGATCATCCTTATACATTAGGTAACAACACTCTTCCCATCGTATCCTCTTAGCTAAGTGGACACACTCGAATCGGGCGTAACTATGACATCCCCTGTACATTTCTTTTCATCCCCCCCCCCTTCTTTCTTATACCAATCTCGGAGTCATCCATCCAGTCTCTCTAGCTCCGAACTTTTTCGATATATCGCCCTAGCTTGATTTCCCCCCAAAATACCGTATCCACCTGTCACTAAAGTTTTAGCTTATAACCAGTTGAATTTTTATTTTGGTATAATGTCAAGTGATAGCGGAATGGAGGTATAGCTATTAAGCTTTCGAAGACTTTCGAATTCAATTGCTCGGGGGGAGGGGGGAGAGAGAGGGGGAAGAGAATAGATTTTTCATACTAAAACTTTAAGAGGACCAGAGACTGACTGACTGTTTAAAGAAGAAAAAAGAAGTTTAAGGTCAATGCCAGATTGACAAGAAGTTTTAAAACTAAGTCTAGAGCGGGACGGACGGAATCCTACGTACGTTTGTAGAGGGAAGGGATACTTCTAATGTTTAAATTTATTAAATAATTTAATTTCACCTGTGAAGTTTTGCATGCAAGTTTCCTTTCCCTGTCTGAAGCCTGGAAAGAAATTTGCCCCGGGTCTTGAAGATTCTTTTTTTTTATAAGGAGCAGAAAGTCTTAGCAAAGTGTTAATTCTATTGATTGTCTTAAGGGCTCAGTCAATGACATATGCGTATATACATACCATTGGGAATAATTCTTAAATTAAAGACATCACCTCTCTCTCTCTCTCTCTCTCTCTGTATTTCTCTCACCGAACCGGCTTTCTTAAAACCCTTGGATGTTACAGACGAAAATATTCGCGCCAAAGCTGTTAAGAATATAAATTGCTCAAACTTTAATCAAACGGCGGCGGCGTCGACGGCGAGTACTGAAAAGTTTTAACGATTTTAAGCACGATTTTCTCCTATATAGGAGAGTTAAAATGTAAAGAGATATGGGCCAATTGACTTAAGGTTTAAAAACTTTTATAGAGGATAAACATTTCATTGGATAAGTTAGTTCAACGCGTTAGATCCGAGATGCCCGGCCCCGCTGGCTAGTGTTTGTCTATGTTTGTGTAAACTTTAAACCTAATTCGAGTTGGAGACTATTACCTGGAACTTCTGGTAAACATTGGGACAATGTCCGAGCGAGCGTACCCTCTAGCGGAAATCATAGGAAGCGTGACAAACACGTTCTCTCGTATTAATTAATAGGATCGAGCAGTTAGTTCCAGGGAATGCTAAGCCTTATAACGAGGCTCAATGTTCCATGCTGCATCCGGAGTAAAACACACACACACATACGACAAAACTTCTACAAAAGTCTCTTCCGACCTCCATCCCGCCTGGTAACGCCGCGCTAAATTGCAAACGGTATAAGCCGTCGTCGATAGCTTCGGCCCCTAACTAATTTAAAGTTTAAACTGACTAAAGTTTCAGACAGGGCTTGCTTGCCCTTGCAGCCTAGCTTGATATTAAGGAAAGTTCAAACCCCGACCGGTACCTACACAGCCGGTATATGCGCTCGTGCGCTACAGTTTCGAATCAAATGTTCACGACAAGTTTGCGTATACACTATATAGTGAATTAATTTATAACTCACCTTAAGTATTGAACGGAGAGAAACGCGCCAATTCGTAATATTCCTGTTTATTTTCAATCAGTATTCGCGAGTGAATTTAATAAATTCCCTATAGACGGAACTTTCGAATTAATTTATTCGAGTTCAAACACTAAAGATATCATCGGCTACGTCTCTCTTCACCGTTATTAACACTATATACCCAAACTTGGCATCGGGAAATGTTCCGGAAACACTGCTAGCTGCCTTCCAAGTTAGACATCCTTCGCGTTCGTAATGGAGTGTTGAATAGGATTAGAGTCGATAGAGGGTGGATTTACCAAGCACCCTTTAACCCGTTTTCTCATATTCCCCTAACAATGGTCAATTAAACGTTAGCCGGATGACGCGCGACATAACGCGCTACATATAACCCGGTAGCTGTTTGATCTCTATAGCATTCAATATTCAAAGCTGCTCGCTACAACAATAACCAATCACAACCATTCATTCCTAAAGTCTGTTCAGTCAATTAGAAACGATGAAGGTTTAATAGTAAGCCCTTAGAGAAAGGTATTCCAAACAATCCCCCTTTCGTAGCTGCTGCGTAGGCATTGAATCAAATAGTTTAAATCTTCAACCAGTTGTTATTTAATTTTAACACGCGTTTGGCCTATCACGCGCTCGATAAACGAAGCTCGTTTCCAAAGTGTTCATGAAGTCATGAGGCGTAATAATTATTGTACGTAGGTTTGAAGACGGCAGCGGCGTTGGTAGGAGATGGGTCGTCTCGTGATTTCGTGCCAGGCCAATCAAATATCCCATCGTTATTCTAACTCGATTTCGGTTGGCGTCATAGCCTTCCATATCCGTAAACTGTATCTTGGAATATTTGGCTATAGTTGACTTATTCGTGATGGCCAGGCTACGACCAATTTAGTCACGCTATATTCTTACGATACTTCGAAGCCGAGATACCCTGTGAAAGGTCTATTACAATTTTGCTTGTCGATTGTCCTTTGGGTTGAATCCCATTCCCGAATAGTCCAAATATATTTTTTAGCGGGCCAGTACACAGTGTCTATAATGGTAACTGTACTATAGAAAGAGGTCGAGGCGAGGGGTTTTTTTGCGAGGTGGGGGGACGATAGTTTGGTCCCGGAAACGGTCCAAAGTATACCAAAGTACCCTCCGGATTCGCTACATTAGCCGCTGCGTATTTTCGCCTCCCTTAAATATATCTTCCTTTATAATGGTAACAAGAAGTTTTTCAATTCGTCCCTAAGTATTGAGCCAATACCCGTCCCAGATTGGGGCAAACTGTGCTATGGCCATGGGTTTTAAGTCAGTATTCAGGGTGGATTGAGATTAATTCTAAAATTACTCCCGAATATCCCCATCTCTCTCCCTCTCAGTCTCGACTTGTATCCAACAAACTCGTGAACAGGCCACGTTCCTGGAGTCCCCCTTCGCGATGTTCATTGTGTACCAGGGACGGGAGGGTGCCAATGGGACGTCCGTCGACAGCTTCAACCCCAACCGAGGCGTTATGATGACCAGGTTGGTCCTGAGAAAAACTTTTCGGCTTTACCCCAGGAAGGCCCTCAATTTACCAAACCCAGCTTATGGCCATATGGTTTCCGAACTCGTCTCCCCTTTGCCTACATACAGTTCAAGAAAGTCACCGTTACCAATAGTTTGGTGGCCCTTGTATCTCCCTTTTCCTATGCCCACGTAGCATTTTAGCTTCTGGAAAATTTTGTACCATCATGGACGTACCGTAATTACCAGGCTAGCCAGTTTAGTAATCCATTATCGCGTCAAGTGACCAATCCAACCCCGTTACAACAAGGCTGTGATAATTTTCAGTTAATTTATTAGTCGTTTATGTAAATGATCGTTACAGTTTAGTGATTGCCATTTTGAAGATGTAATTAACTGAGGAAATATCTGTTGGGAATAATTAAAACAACAATTATTTATCGTGCAGTTGGTTGTACAAATGAGTGGAATCCTCCTAACCAAAGATACTTCGATTATGTCCTTCTGAAACTTTTGAAGCGTTGAACTACTGCACTCCATTTTTTTTTTTTTTTCAAAGGTGAATTGATAAAAGTGTTCTCTTTTTTTAAGATTTTGAAAGGTTGTAGAGGGTCCTTTTGTCCCCAAAAAATATTGTATTATGTAACTGTATCTTTCGACGGGAACTTCAAAATCCGGGTGTTTATAAAAAAAAGATTCTTTCAAGTATCTATCTGGTCCTTGAGAGGAGCCCCAAAATCTCTCACTTACCAACAAGCCAATTCTTTTTTATGGAAAAAGGGCGTAGTTGAAAGGTTCCCGACACATTCACAAACCCCCTGCCTCCGGAAATTCGTACCAGGGTATTCCTTTACCCGACGTTACCTACTGGTAAAATATCTACGAGTTTAAGATCCAGTCCAGTGAACTTTTAGGGTGAAAAGAATTATAAAAAAAAATAAAATAAGGTTAAAAGGTCAAAAGGGAGAGACCCCATCTGAGTCTCGACCCTGCATGTGGGTACCCTATCTACACTGCCCTGTGGTGGGTCCCTCATCCGGATAGATGAAGTTGTAGACTTGTAGACTAGTGCGCCGCATGCAAGGTCTAGCTTCTCATCATTGCTCCCGAATAATGCCGCCTGAATTTATTCAATCCAAACACGAATTGTTATTTTAGCAAGTGTTTAGTTAGCGTTCGGACCTTCGTATTTATCTGCATGAATTTTCGTGTGAAGATTGTACGAATTCTTGATGGATATCCATCGTGCACCCGGCGTGACTTGACCGGCCAGGAAGACCACTCCCTGTAAGTCCTTTTTCTACGGTGTTAAGTAGAAGTATACAGTAGATGCCGTGGTCCGTGCATCGGATGAATAATAACATTTTCCAGAGAGAGAGAGAGAGAGAGAGGAGGAGGAGGAGGGAGAGGATATTGGGGAATGATGGAATATATAGTGTTAGACCTAAAAATAGGCCTTCTAATGCATGGCACCGATAAATCTTTGTGTCAAAAGTTCTTATTGAAAAGCTGCCCAGAGCTTTTGCAAATCTAGTAAAAGGAAATTACTTCGAAGCTATCGTAAATTTTCATCAGTAAGAAATACGACACTTAACTAAACGAGTTCTCTTAGATTATTTCTAAATTAATTTTATTTTATTGTTCGGAATGTTTCTCACGTGGTTGCTCTATAGCTAGGGTTGCTGGATTTGTAAAAGTTCTTTCTTGATTGATATGGTTGGTAATCCACGCGGGGGATTTCAACTATCTGTCCAGTAAGTAATTAGATGTTACAAAGAGTCATTTTCCACTCATTTTTAAACCTTTAGAAAGTCGCTATAGACCACGGTAGCGCGCTCTCTCTCTCTCATTTTGAACAATCCGTCATACTTAAATCGGACACTTCACGAATACTTACTTGCTTGCTTCTTAGAAAAGAGGAATGTCGGTCCTACCTCTTCTAAGATGAGACCAGATCTTCGTGGGGGTATAACAATTACCGTGACAAAATTATCAAACGTGTTCTTAAGTACATCATGGGCTTTAATTGCATTTGAGGTTTACAATATAAAGCGCGTTAGTATAACAATTATTAAACTAAGCATTTGAAAATTGAAAACAATTTCATAAACTTATTTTTGGATGAAGAAAGAGGAGGATTTTTTTATTTAAGGAAACTTACTATACGTCGCTCAAAATTATTCTTTAAGGAAAGCAAGCTTCACCAGAGAACGGTTTCCTTTTTTTTTCATCTTCTCTCTGCGAAAACCCTATTGTTCTCCATCCCCCTGACTCTCTTCCGATAATTCAATATGAGAATATTGCCTCCCAGCCTCTTCCATTTTTATCCTGGGCTTCCCCGTCGAGTTTGGTGCCCAGTAATGAAGCTACTTTCTCGATCCTATAGCTGCCATGGAACAAACTTTTTCCGCGAACGCCCGTTCTCTTTTGGTGAAGCAGGCTATTATGAAAAAAAGAATACAGACTTTGCCGCGCTAGCTTGCCTTTATTTCTATAGTAAAAACGCAACCTTAGAACCGTATGAAATTTTACTTGGTTTCTGTTGGAAATCTACCAATTTCAAGATTGTAATCAAAAAGAAAAAAGGCGCGTAATTTAATTTCCTCGTGGCGGGAACCCTCGTGTCACGACTATATGACCATGGACGGTACCAGTTCCTATATATATATATACGATAATATTGTACCAGAAAATGATTGAATGGTTTTTATAACATCCTTTTCCTTCCAGAGTAGAGTTAGTTTTTAGACTGAGGGGGACGGGGACTTTAGGCTTATTTCATGCTTGGTTATATTAGGTTATGGCTGTTTTAATAGCTACCCTTTAGGCTCGGGCTTTGATGTTAAGTAACAGTTCGTTGCTATGGGCCTTTATTGGTCGACGGGCCTCGTCTGTGTTTGAGCATATATTTTTGAAAACAGAAATATGCATACCACAGTCCCTGTTGTACAAATGTTCCCTTAAACAGTGGAGTCTTAACAGCATTGCAGACCCCTGGGCACTGCAATACATTGGGCCCATATTAAAGTAAATATCAAGTAAAATCATGGCTGTATGTGTGTGTGGGGCAGGGTTGGCAAAAAACCGGATTTTTCCTGAAAAGTCCACTGGTCTGGTTTTTTGCTGGTTAAAACCGGATTTTTCGGTTTTATCCGGATTTTTCAAAAATTACTCCTAGGTGTGCCAGAAATAAGCAAGTAACAGTTTTTTTGCTTATTTCCTGCACTCTTGAATCATAAGCCGTCGTCTGCTACATACAGTACTATTAGAAAATCAGTCTCACTTAGCCACTTTGTGTTTATAACTCATCTTAGATGTTTTGTATAGCTGTACTTTCTGTAAAAAGATAAAAACCGTAAAACTAACAATACTAGATAGTTTTTTATCATGCCTAAAGCGGGTGGGCATCATAGTGGTGGAAGGAAAATTGATCCAGTATGGATGGAAGTAGATAAACTCCCAAATGAAGATGATAACGATGGTTCTTCATTAAGTTCAAAAGCCAAATGCAAACATTGTGGAGCTGAAGTTAGTGCAAGAGCAGAAAGGATTCGTTCTCATTTGGAAAAATGCACAAAAAGAAACCCGAGGGGTAACACTGAAATTGGAACCTGGTCACCTTGTTCTTCAGAATTGTCTCCTGCAGCTCTAAGTACCAGTGAAAGTTTATCTTTTGCTGATGAACTGTCATTTTCAACTTCTTCTTCTTCTGCTCCCGCTACACCTAGCCCTAGTCCTACATTTGGTCAATTGGACAAATTGAAGAAGGCCCAGTTGAAGTTACTGAAACCTAGTAATCAGTCACGAATAACAGAATATGGAGTTCAAACTACCGCATCTCAAAAACATGCTATTGATAAATCAATTGCTAAATTTTTCTTCAGCAACAACATTGCTTTCAATACAGCTGAAAGTGTATACTACATAGAAATGATGAAACAAATGCGCCCAGGGTACATTCCACCAAATAGAAAGGACTTGGCTGGAAAATTGCTAGACGAAGTGGCTGAAGATGTAGATTCTGCTCTTCAAGCAGATCTGAAAAATAATAAGTTCATTACCATTACATTAATGCAAGATGGATGGTCCAGTTGTAAAAACGACCCAATTCTTGCTAGTAGCATACACACTGGTCAGCATGTGTTTCTCTTAAATTCTGAAGATTCAGCTGAAGAAAGGAAGAGCAGTGACTACTGTAAAGAAGCAGCTTTAAAATCTATGAAGTTAGTAGAAGAAAAATATCATCTCAAGGTTTTTGCTATTGTCACGGACAATGAAAATAAGATGAAAAAGATGAGAAGAGATTTGGAAAAAGACCATCCACAATTGATAACGTATGGCTGTAGCGCACATTACATGAACTTGCTAGAAAAAGAAGTTACCCCTAAAACAGTGCTAAAACATTTAGTGGAAGTAAATAAATATTTCAGAAATCATCACCAGCCCAGAGGTTGGTTACTGGCTAAAGATGGAAAAATGCCCCAATTACCCAATGATACAAGATGGAATAGCCAAGAAGCAGCAGTATCTTCGTATGTGGCTAACTATAATAAATATTTAGAAATTAGAGCAGAGTACCCCAATGAGCTTGAAAGGAACATAGAAAGAATTTTGGATAATTTTCAAATATATCATGGAGCCCTTCACATGGCTAAGCAGTTAGAAGTTGTCAGTTGCTGTTTAAACAGGTTGCAGTCTGACAATTGTGGTCTTAGTGAAGCCGTTGAAGTATGGAAAAACCTCCAAGAGAATGACCAATTTACAGATTATAAAAACTCCATTAAGAAACGATATGAAGATGCAATCCACCCCTGTCATTTGGTAGCTAATATGTTGGACCCAAGATATAAAGGGCTACGCTTGACCTCTAAAGAAGAAGAGATTGCAGAAAATTGGCTGTCTGAAAAGTATGAAACTTTCTTGCCACTTGCAATGGCATTTAAAATACAAGATGCGGATCTATACCCAGAAACCTTGCTCAAAAAGGAGGTGATAGACAACATTCTGCCTAAAAAGTGGTGGCTATATTTGGCATCTAAACAAAAGCCTGAAAATGAAAACTCTAATCTTATGGTGGAATTTTGTAATTTTGTATCTTCACTTTTGTCTTGCCCAGCAAGTTCAGCGGGTATAGAAAGATTATTCTCCACGTATGGACTGGTTTGGACCAATCTCAGAAATAGATTAGGGTATGAAAAAGCAGAAAAACTAGTTAAAATAAACAGATACCTTAATACTCAGAATAATGAGAAATAAATATTCATAAATACTAGATACTGACACTATTATATACTTAGTTCTATTGGTAACTGTATGTTTTCACAAATAAAAAGGAAAAACATCAATTTTGGCTAAGAAAAGAAACGTTTCTTTTTTAAACAATGATTTTTTGAAAAGTCCGGAATTTTCCCTGGATTTTTCAACGTGGATTAAACCGGTTTAATCCAGGTGGATAAAACCGGACTGGTTACCACTGTGCCAACCCTGGTGTGGGGCCCCTAGGCCAGTCAGTCCCCACCAGGATAAAACTCCACAACATACCCCTGGTTACAATCATCAAATATAAGTTGATTCAACTTTGACCTACATCATCTTTTACTAAATTCAAGTTCACTTAGGGAAGGCCCAAATACCCAATTTTACATCATCAAAAATAAGTTGGTTCTACTTTGACCTACGTTATCTTTAACCCAAATTCAAGTGCACTTAGGGAAAGGCCCGGCCAAATACGCGAAGTTACATCTCATAGAAAGAAAGTAGAGTTATACTCAAGTGCGCCTAGCTACATTATGATTAAGAAAGCTTGGTTAGGTGGTGGGATGGTCTCATTTTCGTCTTGTTATTGCGTATATACTATAGTCGACGAAAGGAAAGGGTATGTATACTTTCGTTAAGCCTTGGCGAATTTTCCAGCATCGTTTATTTCTGCTTTAACCGTTGTTTCGTAATATCGAGTAAGGAGGGTACGACCGGTTAAAGCATTCAACTACCAATAAATCACGACGAAAATTCTCCGGGCTTAAAATATATATATATAACTCGCTCGAATAAATTTTGCGTAATTTATTAATTAGTGTACGTTGTAGACATGTATACTTACTATAATACATCCGGGTGAAATTTTGATTCCGCCAAATGAACCGATGATTTATTAAAAGGTAACAGTGTCGAGAAGCATTAGGAAGAGCTTTGTTTTGTTGTTTTCTTCGCATTCAGATGGTTGGGTTTCCTTTCCTTTCCTTTGCTTTGCTTCATGGAAATATACCGTCTCTTACCTTAATTCGATTGCAAAATTTCCCGCCAGGAATTCTTACCTTTGTCCCTGTGCCCTAGCTGACCTTACTCGAAATTAGTCCCCCCCCCTCCCCATTCCGTTTTAAGCCTTGGTGCAAAGTAAGCCTCGGTTCCTTTCCTCCAGACCTCCACGGAGAGGGTTTGAATTCGACTCGGGCGTCCGGTGACTCGTGTTTGACCTCCCTCTCACTCTTTCTCTACCTTGGCGAGCTGGTCAAAATTATTATATTTATTTTTTCTTTTTCTCTCTATACCTAACTTCCGAATTATAATTATTATTTCGTATATCATTCTTAATTAAAATTATCGAGGCGCGAAGTCTTGTTTAGTTACGGCCCGCAGCCTTCAAAATTACGTATACCCACCCAACCCAGCTAGCTTGGTGCGTTCAGAGCGGTTCAGAGTTTGCGTCGCGCAATATATATATTATATTTTGGTTCCTCTCTAATTTTCGATATATTTTCGCCCTCCTTATTAAAAGGTTTATGGATTTAATTACTACACTTTGGAACTTGTAGGCGTATACCCTAATTGGTAACGATAAGGGCTTTAGGGACTCTGCAGTAGGATTATAGTAGTATAGGAAGTAGTAGTAGGAAGACTGTAGGAATAACCCTATGGATACTTATATACAGGGTGTTTCTGACATGATAAGTCCGGCAGAAATTAAGGGGGTGCACGATTTTGAGTCGAAAATGTAACTTCTATCTCCATTTTTTCCGTTCGGGGCACTGTTTTCGAGTTATCATTTGAGTGTTTTAGGGATGGCCCCTTTATTAAATTAGAAATCTTTATCTAAATCAGTTTCTTAATTAAATTTAAGGGGTCATCCGTAAAATACACCATCCAATCTTAACTTCAAGAACAGTGACCCGGACGGCAAAATGGAGATAGAAGCTACATTTTCGACTCAAAATTCATTTGCCAAAGAACATCCCCCTTAATTTATGGGGCAGACTTATCAGAAACACCCTGTATATTCGTTGCAAATCTTTAGTAGTCAAACGAAGCGGTATAATTAGGTTTTCCGGTCTGGTGTTTGCTTACCATGTTGCGAAGATTTTCGGCCTCTCAGACATTTTTTACTCCAAAATATGCCCAGTTCCTTTTTAAATCAATTAAAGTGATTGATCTATGAAGAGGTTTTTGGTTTCCTGGAATACTTGAAAAATACTGATGATTTTTTTTTTCGCCCTACCATGAGTGTACGTTTTGAGTTTTGGGAGGAGTGTCGAAAAATACAGGGTGAGGACTCCAAAAAGGGTAATTGTAGGACCGACGTTTCAGTGGGTTCTATATGGGAAATCAATTTTGAGTCGAAAATGTGCCGCGACATTTTGCATGCCCTTTAAGGAACACCGGTTTTACGAATGACCCCTTAAATTTAAGCAAGAAACTGAAAGACAATTATTTCTAATTTAATTAAGGGATCATCCGTAAAACACACTTGTGAACGGTGGCCTTAGGGAAAAATGCAATAGAAGTTACATTTATGACTCAAAACCGCCCACGATACCACCCTTTTTTAGTAACACCCTGTAAATATATATTTTTCAATCGCCTCTGAACGATATAGTTACCTCCCTTTCAGCCTAAAATTTCAGCTATAAAGGTTTAGGAATTTACTAAAAGGGTATGTGTTATTCGAGACTACTGCTTATCGTTCCAGTTACCATGTGGTACGTTGCAACCCCTCTTGACCCCTATTTGACCTATAGGTTTTAGGAGGTATTTCGAGGAGCGTGAGATAAAGGATAACGACTCTATATACGGTAGAAAAAAAAGAAACTCATTTTTGCTCTCTCTCTCTCTCTCTCTTTCGCCTTCTAGAAGAGTTAGTGGTAGTACTTTTTTGATCCATTTTCTCTAACTGGTTTTGCCCATTTAGCTTTAATCACGTCTTCTCTCTTTCTATAGTTGTTGAACAAGCCTAAAAACCCGTCGTTTCTCACACTTAATAAGGTTTTAAGAAGGAAAATAATTGTTACTTGCCAACTTGGATAATTTTTTTTAGTCATACTTCCGAATGATGATCGACTTAATTAAAAACAACTTGTCTTTAATTAAAATAATTTGGGCTTGGGTTTGTAGCTATAAGTATACTGTTTTTCTTTTGAAAGTTACCGCTAAAGTAAACATAACCGCCGCCGCGTTATCTTACGCGACATGTTTTGACGACGAAAATTTGGCGGGAAACCACCTCGTTTTTGATGGGAGAAAAAGTCTTTACGTATACATACGGTCTTTCTCCGCGTTCTTGAAATCGCTAATTAAGTACGCGCCTGAATCTTCTTAATTGCTCTTTCGCCTCTTCTCCGACAAAATTAAAACAGACTAAAGAGTGATGAGGGAACCGGTAGTCGGATACCTTCTTACCGCTTTTATTATCAAAGCCGGACATATATTTTAATTTGAGTCAAGTTTCCGACCCCTCTAAATGGGACTAAGTCGTGTTCGCGTTGAGACGTTTAATGTTACGTAAGCTGGAAGATGTTCAGTTGGTTTCTAGGGTTTTAAACCTTTGTACGTATTAATGATTTGAATTAGATGACTCAAGCCCCTCTCTTTATATCAAAATAAGAGTGTATAGATTAGATTTTGGGGAGCTAAATTATGCATAAGATCCCTTTTAAGTCTATTAGACTAAAGGTTTTTTGATCTAAAAACGCGGCGTCAAAAGTCAGATGGCCTGCAGTGTGCTTACTCAACTGTTAAGCCTTGGCATGGGATTTTTCAAATATTTAACGAAGCGGTCTCCCTTTAATAAGATTTCGAGATCACGATTTTTACATCGCAAATTATTACTTTGCGCGTGTTTCTAAAATTAATCATCCCGAGCCCTTTTTCTTAAAAGAGAAATTTTTATTATAAAATAACGATATTAAATTAGTCTATTTTAATTAATTATAAAACTGGTTCTGCCTTTATTTTTTCTTTGCAAAATTATTTAAAATTATTATGAGACGTTTCTTAAATATCTTTCTTTTTTATTCTTGCACGAGTGATGCATTTTGAACAATTAAACGCATTCATGGTTGAATTGTCCGAAACTAATTTTAGTTTAGAAGAAGAATCGTGTTTCTCCTTCATTCGATCAAAGAAAAATGCTACTCGAATTTTTTGAGATTTTTTTGGGTCATTAAAGAATCAAGGAAAAGGGGGTTGGAATCGCAATTAGAAAATGAACACTCTCAGTACTTAATTGACGTGAGATAAGTACTTTGTAAGGATATCTTATTGCCGTTTTCTCATTAGTGGTACTTTCCAAGAATTTCGGAAGCTGACTGACCAAGAAATTCTTTTTCTTCAATTTTAACGGAGATTTTTAAGAATTTGACCGCGAAAATCCCACGCGCTCTCAAGTGCATTTGGCGGGAGAAAAATGATCACACGTGCTTCTCAGTTTTAATATTCAAATTAGGCTTAGCGTCTGCCTTAAAAGTTCAAGTGAAGTAGTCTAATCGTAATTAGATTAAATTACGGAACGCGATACGATGCATGCTAGGCGTATTTCTTATAAAAAAATGTTTTAATTTTGCTGTATAGTCTTTGTACAACAAAATAAACAACGTATTCTAATTCTAACATCCATTAAACCGGCTTGATGTTAGACATATCCCGATGTGTATCTCATAATAAGTCTTATCTATAAAACGGAATTAACCCAAACCAGTCTTAGAAGGCACCGTTACAAGAATGCTTTAAACCCTCGTAACACCCGTTTGTAGTAGTCAGGTGACTTTGACCCCGAATTTCCATGTAAATATATATATATTTTTCTGTAAACTAGGGTGTGTTTTGAAGGATGAGGCTGTAATGTAAGAAACGCCATCTATGACGCGGTTAATATGACCTAGAACACAGTATGTTTATAATACGTAAAGGGAGCTATAAAGGTCACTAACGCTTTGATCCTTAGTACCGAGTAACTTTGACTTAATATATCATACCATAACTATTACATTCCGGCAAGGAAAGATGGACGTTAAACAGATGTTAAATGTTTTTCGCTTACAACGCCGTGCGGTGCGGTGCGGTGCTTGTAGACTAGAGGCGAAAAATATCTGAATTTGTGTGTGTGTGCCGTTAGAAAACCCGGGGATTGGATAGTTAGTTCCCTAAGATAATTTCGGAAAATACCCACATCCAAAGAAATGGGGATTATATCCGACCCTACGTTAGGAGGTGTTAAAACGTGACAGATATTACTGCTTCGGTTTGTTTTATACCGTCAACCTAGAGATTTAGAACCCGGCAAGTAAGAGAAAAAAAAAATATATATATATAATCCAAATATACAGCTCATGAAGGGTAAATAAATAACTCCGTGAGATGACAATTTAACGAGCCACCACCGTTGCCTTTAACACTTGGCACGAGGAATTGAGGTTTAAAAGAAATATTTTATAGTATACTTAAATATAATACTTGTAAACTAAAGTAATAACAAGGTTTGGTCATAATTTATGAGGAATGTCTCTTAGATAGGAAAATATTCTTCTAAGGTGATTTAACCAAAATGGAGAGAAGAGAAAGAGAGAACTTTTTGGGGAAAGAGAAGAAAAATACTGTGTCCTGAATAATTGAGAGTTTGAGCGTTCAATAATGCATGGACATACTTCCCGTCTTACTCCATGATGGTGTGAGCTCCTTGGCCTGACTCTCTCTCGCTCTCTGTCCATGAGCCAAACGTCCTTTTTATTTTTCCTTGGCAGTCTTCTCTCTCTCTCTCTCTCTCTTCTTCCAGGGCAGGAGGAGCATATATGGTCCGCAGGTTACAACTTCTCTGGAAGTAGTATATAGTGGGGGTTTTAGGGATGGCTATCTTATATTTGACACGAAACGGGCCCTAAGCCTCGGCTTTTGTTCAACCCGCCCAAATGCATGCCAATTCTTTCCTTCTATTCTCTTCCTTAGCTCTTCTTCTCCTTCTCCTTCTCCTTCTTCTCTCCGCATACTTAAGACCGCGGCGCGCTTATCTTCGAAGGTTCGTCCCGAGTTTGTGGTTTTCCTTTTCTGAAGGAATACTTTCGATATTTTTCCCATAAGGCGCCAAAAGAATTTTAAAAAATTCTTTTAAGCCTTTGTTCCTTGATTTTTGATTTTAAAAATGGCGCGTGTGTTCTTTAACAAATACGTAATGCCACGTGCCGTTAAATATTCGTTAAGCCTTTTATTTTCAATTTTTAAATATCACGTGATTAGGGGTTATGTTGAAGCAAGAAGCGATATATAGTTTACTAGAGAGAAGGTACAAATTCGCCACAGTTCTAGCTTTATCTCCAGTCCAAACGTAGGTCCGGAGTTAATCCCTGCCTCTAAATTACAACCAGCATCTCATTGGTTCTTGAAAACTCGCGTAAGCGCGACGCGAATGATTAAAATTACGTATTTTCCGACTGAGGAGAGGCGAAATAGCCCGGCCTTCTTTTACGTCCCCCCTTGTATTTTGAAAGGGGGACTGGGACTATGGCTCGCGAATACTTAGGCATCTTATACCATCTCCCTAGTAAACTACATATCGCTTCTTGGTTGAAGCCATTGCTTCTAAAGGGCAACTCTTATTTTTCTTCTTCTTCTTTCGTCTTTTCATATACATATTTGTCGAGGATGTAACATCGAACCCGGATATGAGTTTACGTCTGTCCCGAGTGTTTAAGGGAGAATCTATGTTAATATATTCCTGCTGCGTGATAGACCTCTCTCTCTCTGTCTCTCTCTTTCTCTCTTCAGTCCACCTTTCCCTGGGCCATCAGTGGGCGCTACACGTTATACCTATTGAGTAGTGTCAAGTCGGTAAAAAGAGAACTTTGAGAAGAAAGAGTAAAAAAAGACATGTTCATTTCCAAGCGAACGTGTGATTATACGCAAACTAGACGTGACGTCTGTTAGAATCAATTACAATCAGATTGGGGTGGTGGAAATGTAGCCTGCATGGGTTGTTGGATGCATTAGGTATATACGGTTTAGTATGGGTGACTTTTAGCAGCCCTTCGAAGAGTTGATTATCACGAACTTCTAGTTAACCACGTTTTCTACCATGGATATCGTAAATATCTTTAAAGGGGTTATGTAATTATTAATTTCGTCCTCGTCGAATTATTAAGGTTTGTTTTAATGTTTCCTGGAAGCCCGGCGGTCCTATAATTCCTATAAAATCCTATATTATCCTATAATTTCATGAGAAATCCTGTAATTTTAATAGCCTAACTTAGTCGAAGTTTTCGTATAGTTTAGCATCAAATTTATCATAAAATTAAGCTGTTTTATCGAGATCACATTTGACTGGACACCGAAATTGCGTAGTTCGCTCAGGATTTTTTATATATATGTTATATTTTAATAAAGTTCCTCTGAATTTTCAAAGAAAAATCCAATTTGTTCTTATTTTGAGACCTTTCTATATAGTTTAAGCCAAAATAGTATTATATATGAACATTTTAGTCCAGTATTTTCCTATAAAAACACATTTTTTTCTCTTATAAAATTTTGTAATTCCTATAAGAAATTTTCATTTTTGGCTGGGCTCCCTGTGTTCCTGATATCTATGGGTTCAGTTCAACCTCCCTCCCCCTACTTTTCTGTCAATCCTACCATGGAAGAACATGGATACGGCGGTTGCTGGATTTGGAATTAGTGTAGAGGAAGTTTTAGTCTTCTTGATGCCACGCCGATTGCAAATTCTAATCAGACCCGGGGCTATCCGTTTTCTATCTCGCTCTCTCTCTCGTCAAATTTGCATGCGTCCCTTGACTCCCATCTCAATCCCTTTAATATTTATTATCCGAGCACGGTATCCATTTTTGGCGCAAAGAGAAATTAACGTGTAGGGCTAGTATTTTTGCTGCTCGTGTTTTCAATTATCGATTCTTCCTATTTTCCTAACGTATAACGAATTCCTCGAGGGACATTTTCATATTAGTGTTTTTCCACGTCCATTTATGTAAATCATTGGTGGTTTTAAAAGGGGTGGCAACACCGAAGTGTAGTGGTAAATGAATTTTGAGTCGAAAATGTAACGTCTGCCATAAGGGGACAACGTTTTGTTTGTTATGTTTAGTGTGTTTTACGGATGACCCCTTAATTAAATTAGAAATCGTGTAATTCAGTTTTTCACTGAAATATAAGTTCTGTGACATTTTTACCTAAGGGGCACCGTTTCAAGTCATGTTGAGTTTTTTATGGATGACCCCTTAATTAAATTAGAATTCATATTTCAGTTTCCTGCTTTAATATAAGGGATCATCCGTAAAATATACTATATTGTTCGCCTATAAAACCCATTGTACTTCGGTACTGCCACCCTTTTTAGAACAACACCCTGTATAAAAGGTATTATGATATTTATAATCGAATATATAACAAATTTATACTAAACAAGGCACTGTTTTCTTGTTTTATTTTTTGACAAATTAACATATACCATCATCGTTTAATATGATTGTATATATATTTTTAATGTCCTCTTTATCGAATTAATATTCTGTCAGTTCATTTATTATTACATCCTGCAGGAATAATACCGGACCTGCATGCGCATGCATCTTTTATTTTGGAAATATAGGCGTGGCCCCCCTGTAAAATAATGGACGTATATATTCTAAATTAACTTTCTTTAAATGTAATTAATACTTAAAATTCACCAAAATAATAATCATAAAAACTAAGATTTCAAATTCATGTAAAAATGTATATATATTCATGTATTCCCTTTTTTACTATTTTTATCATAAAACACAATCTTGTAAACTGGGGAATTTTCAGGCTCTCTCCCCTATAAAGAAACCATTGAAAATCTTCCTTTCAAAGAAAAGCGTGGTGGTCCTAAACTGGATGAAACCAACGTTGGGTTTTCAAAAGAGGACCCATGACGTAGTGGAAAACTTTGCTTCGTCATGGGCCTGTCCAAAAAAGAGAGGTTTCTCTTAATCCCCAAAGAAAAGGGGTATAGGTAAAGGAAGGAGGGAGCCAGGACCCCAGGTAAAAAAAAATCAGATCGAAAATAAACTCGCTACCGAAAGGTTGTGCTAAAAAAAGGACTTTTCACTAATAAAATATTTTAGTAAAAAAAACCAAGTCTCCATACTTTGTTTAAGTTAAATCAACGCCGTCGAAACTAATATCGAAGAAACTAAACTAGTTAATTTCCCGCGCGCTACCAATTGTTTCAGTCCGATTGGTAGCAATAATTAAGCAGCTCTCCCAAAGCCAAAGAACCAGTAAATAGTAGGAGGACAAACAACGAAAAATAAATCTAAAGGTCCCTGGTTCGATCCCGGGTTTCGGCACCATGTCGATTATCGGAGGTAGAAATTAGATTTTTCCACCCATAACTTTTGGAAGAGAATTTTGGCTCTTATAGTGAATGGAGATATGATTCCCATGGGATCATAAATTTGGGAAACTGCACTTAAAATGCATCGTTTTGTCATTTTGGGGTTTTGTAAGGTTTGTATTAATGGACCTAGATTGTAAGATAGGGTGTCTAAGGTGGGGTCCCATCTAAGACCTAAGATTTTTCGCTCCTTCATGTCTATCTCATTTTCAAATAATTCTTTCCCACCTGTGGTTGGATGATTTTCCCAAAGTTCTTTTAATTCCAATGAGTTCGTTCCCCATTTTCTGAACCTCATGCCTGCTTTTTGCATGACCAACGCGGCTTCCACTGAGATTTCATAGCCTTCCTTAACCTCGCTCACTCCGGTAGTCAAGTCGTCCACGTACAAATCGTTTCCTAGTTTTTGTTTTACTCTAGGGTCAATATTGTTTACATTTTGTATGTGGACTTTGATAGTACACGCGAGCAAAAAGGGGCTCGAGGTGACCCCAAAGGGCACCCTATTCATTCGGAGCACTCTGAATTCATTTTTAAGGATCTTTTCCCCTTCTTCTTTTACCCAAATAAATCTAGTGGAATCTTTTTCTTCCTCGTCTAGCGCTATCTGGAGAAAAGCCTTTTCAATATCGGAAACTATGGCTATTTTGTTTGTACGAAATCTCAATATTAATAATAGTATGTCGGGATTTAGGTTAGGGCCAGGGGAGAGGCAATCGTTTAGAGACGGGGTACCTGAAGAAGCGTCGTTTACTACCCTTAATTTTGTCGTTAGGACATCTTCTCTGCATACACCTTGATGGGGCATGTAGTAAGTCCCAGGTAGGGGGCCTTCTAGTTTTTCTTTGGGTACCTCCTCCATAATTCCCAACTCTATCTGTTCTTCAATGACTCCTTTATACTTTTCAAAATAGGCTGGGTCCTTCTCAAATTTTTTAATCAACCCCATAACTCGTTTTTTAGCTATTTGCTCGTTATTGGGCAATAATTCTTTTGGGCATTTCCAAGGAAACTTAACCACATACCTTTCCCCGTTAAATTTGATTTCATCACAAAAATTTGTGACCGTATCGTCGTCGGTTGTTTCTTTCAACTCTTGACTATTGATACCCATCGATTCAAGGTCAAAGAATTTCTGTAGGGTTTCATCTACCCTTTTCTGAGTGACGCCTATGTGCATAACTGACCCCTGTTTTATTTGGTTTGTGGGTTCTCCCGAAGGTCCGTGTAGGGTCCAACCTAAAATGGTTTCTAAACACACTACCCAAACTCGAGTTAATGGGATGTCTCTTAGGAGCTAGGATCACAAACTACATTAAACCCACTTTTGAGCCCCTCGCCATAAAACACTATTATTGGACTGATTCCACAATCGCCTTAGCTTGGGTAACGGGTACCGCAAAAAATTGGAAGCCGTTTATTTCTAACAGAGCTAGCGAAATTCAAAAACTGACAGACAAGAACACGTGGTTTCATTGTCCAGGTATACAAAACCCGGCGGATTTGCCAACAAGGGGGGTAAAAGGGGGAGAGTTAGAGAACTGTAAACTCTGGTGGGAAGGACCTAACTGGTTAAAAGAATCGGAAAACCACTGGCCAAAACTACGTCCAGAAAATCCAGATATGTCCACTGTTGCCAATGAAAGACGGAAGGTTACGTCATTAGCACTTAACGTAAAGGAACAGGCAGGCATTCACCATTTACTAGATTTAAATAGGCACAATTCCCTAGACAAAAACTTAAGGATCACAGCATATGTTATGAGGTTCATTAGAAACACCAAAGGAAAAAACTTAAATAAAATTGGTGGGCCCATAACCGCTGAAGAAATGGGACTAGCTGAGATCACGTGGGTTAAATCAATCCAATCTAGCATTTATGCACCCGAATTAGTTGCGTTAAAAGCTGGAGAACCCATAGATCCAAATTCAAATTTAGCCACTCTCCAACCCATCCTTAACCACCAGGGACTTATTTGTGTAGGTGGGCGTTTAGCTGAATCAAACATGAACTATATAGAAAAACACCCAATACTCCTAAACAAAAATGAAAAATTTGCTAAATTGCTTATGATCAGAAGTCACAAACAAGTGCAACACGGAGGCATTAATGACACAATAGTGCAACTTCGGGAAAGATATTGGATACCAGCTAGCCGACAATTAGCAAGGTCTGTTGTCAAGGCTTGTCTGACGTGCAAAAAATTAAGCGTTAAATCAGGGGACACCCCTATAGCACCGTTGCCCCACGACAGAATAAATGAATGCCCCCCCTTTTCCATCATGGGAATTGACTTCGCGGGTCCCTTACTAGTTAAAACAGGAGACAAAATGAGTAAATCTTACATTTGTCTAGCCACTTGCGCCGTTACTCGTGCGATCCACCTTGAGTTAATACCATCTCTTAGCACCGACGACTTTCTGCTAGCATTTAAAAGAATAGTAGCAAGAAGAGGGGTACCGAGCGTTATCTACACGGATAACGCCAAGACATTTAAAAGGGCAGACGCTGACCTAAAATTAATCTGGCAAAATTTAAATGTGGATAAACTAGGGGAGTTTTTTGGCACGCATGGCATAACATGGAAGTATATAATAGAAAGGGCCGCTTGGTATGGAGGATGGTGGGAGATCCTAGTAAAGTCCACCAAAACAGCGCTTAAAAAGAATATAGGAAATTCCTCCCTAACATACAATGAAATGCAAACAGCTATTATAGAAACTGAAGCTATAATAAACTCGCGCCCGATCACTTACGTGTATAGTGACGTAAATGAACCTACCCCATTGTCACCCGCTGAACTTCTTATAGGTCGCAGATTAACTGCTTTACCACCCTTAAACCAAAATTTAAAAAATGTAACCACTTCACGTGTGGAATTAACGAAAAGAATAAAATATAGAGAATTGTTGATCAATAAATTTTGGAATAGGTTTAGGAAAGAATATTTAATGAATTTAAGAACGGCTCACTATGGTGAAACGCCTAAAAAAGTTAGTGAAATTAAAGAAAACGATGTAGTCATAATTGTGGACGATAAATTAAAACGCCACATGTGGAAACTCGGTCGCGTAATTGAAATGGTTAAAGGTCGAGACGGAAATAACCGTTCTTGTATAGTTAAAACAACAAATGGCTCGACCATTAGACGTTCATTAAAACAACTTTGTAATTTAGAAATAACTGATGTCGCGCAATAACCTTAGGATAATACTTTCAACATTAAATTTTCAGTATTATCCGGGGGAGTGTAAAATAATGGACGTATATATTCTAAATTAACTTTCTTTAAATGTAATTAATACTTAAAATTCACCAAAATAATAATCATAAAAACTAAGATTTCAAATTCATGTAAAAATGTATATATATTCATGTATTCCCTTTTTTACTATTTTTATCATAAAACACAATCTTGTAAACTGGGGAATTTTCAGGCTCTCTCCCCTATAAAGAAACCATTGAAAATCTTCCTTTCAAAGAAAAGCGTGGTGGTCCTAAACTGGATGAAACCAACGTTGGGTTTTCAATAGAGGACCCATGACGTAGTGGAAAACTTTGCTTCGTCATGGGCCTGTCCAAAAAAGAGAGGTTTCTCTTAATCCCCAAAGAAAAGGGGTATAGGTAAAGGAAGGAGGGAGCCAGGACCCCAGGTAAAAAAAAATCAGATCGAAAATAAACTCGCTACCGAAAGGTTGTGCTAAAAAAAGGACTTTTCACTAATAAAATATTTTAGTAAAAAAAACCAAGTCTCCATACTTTGTTTAAGTTAAATCAACGCCGTCGAAACTAATATCGAAGAAACTAAACTAGTTAATTTCCCGCGCGCTACCAATTGTTTCAGTCCGATTGGTAGCAATAATTAAGCAGCTCTCCCAAAGCCAAAGAACCAGTAAATAGTAGGAGGACAAACAACGAAAAATAAATCTAATTTCTACCTCCGATAATCGACACCCCCAAAAGAAAAAGAAAAACGTTCCCTAAATGCGCTCTTTTTATGGTTCCGAGGTTCGATCCCTTATAGACTCGCTCGCGTTCCAGGTGTTTTAATCGCGGTTGACATTGTTTCTCTCTACCCATGCATCTCAGGTATACCGATGCAATTATATCAAGAGCTTGCATGTAAAAAATGCATGTCGGCGGCAAGAACACACTGACGACGAGATCGCAGTGGGGGAAAAGATAATTACTTACCGAAGTAATGCTCTAGAATCTAGATTGATCCTTGATGATGTTTTAGAAAGTTCCCCCTAAAACCGATGGCCCCTCATACATTTTTTTGAAATATCCCCCCAGGTTATAAACTTCGAATTATCGGAATCTTTCGTGCGAATGGTGAATTTAAGAAGGTATTTTTTTTTGTTTTTTGCTTCGTCTTCAGAGGTATTTACGATCAGTGAAGTTATTTATTTGTAATATAAAAATAACGTTTCATTTAATTGACATTAAGCTAAAGTTCGCGTTTTTTTTATATACCGGACATGCGTCAGGAATTAAGATTGCGCCAATTATATAGTCTCACGACGATGTATATAGAAATTGAGTTTCGTTAAAAAGCAAAATTTAAGATTAGGTTGGAATGATACCTACTATTTAAGTCTATCAGAATATTGACAAAGAATAAGTTAATCAAATTCAGTTCTTTCTTTTTCTTCTTCGGTTTTTATCAGTGAAAACCGGTTCAATTTTTACCTTTTTTTTCTTTTGCGCTTGTTAATTATTCCATTCTCAGGCTACTATCATAAGTTTGTTAGATATGCTCCATAAGTATGACACTATCTATACATCGTAATTCTATGGACTTACAGCTCGAGCTAGTTCGAGAATTGACTAAATTCGGTTAGTTTTGCAGGACTTTCATCTTCATACCTATTTAGTCTGTACTAAGCCTTTGACAGCGCCTCACCTGGCGTCGCTTTACCCCGAATCTATGACCTACTTCAATCACTTCATGACAAGGTCCAGTTTGTAACCAGTGACAAACTTATGGAACATTTCTCATGAACTTATGGTACCTCTTATTTTTGAACTTGAAAAGGGAATGAGAAGTCAATTCTTGCTTATAGATAAGGATGATATTCGAAATAGGTTTTTTTTTATTATTGCGCTTCTTTTATTTCTTGGCGGGCTTTTGTTGATGGTATAGCAACCAACGGAAACGCTCCCTAAGGCTCCGAATGCCAGCGTCAATATCGAAACAAAACTTAATAATTCTCTTTGCCGGAGGTAATCATTCATTTTATTCTATTGTACACCGGTATAATGTCAGAGAGCGAAGGCGCTAGCTAGAATTGTTGAAATTATTCTCCTGTCCAAGATATTCATTCGTTGGTCCACTAGACCCTCTATGATATCTGCATGGATTCATGGTGCTGTAAATTGCGCCTCTTCTACAAAAAAAAACCTCTTATGACGTGTCTATTTGTGTTGGTTTGTCGGCTAAGAGAATCAAGCGTGAAGACCTCCCCATTATAATAAGTTTTTTCTCTCCTTATGTTGAAGAGGCATGTTTTCCATGGGTTTTGTAATTAATGACTAACTTCAGGGTTCGTACAAAAGTTGTGTAAAGGCCTTTTCAGGCGTGCAACATTTGACTCAATTAGGTGGGTCAAAAAGTGGAATTAGCAATAATTGGTTCAACTTTTGCAACTTTTGTTCATACGTCCCAACAAGTGGGTTAAAAAGTTGTATCGTCTGGATAGGCCTTAAAATGTTTGCCCTGAAGGAGTCGCTTCAACTTAAAATAACCCCTGGACTTCTATTCAAAAGTCCCTGGACACAATTACTTACCTAAAAGTGCAAGAACCAACCGTCCAGACTAGTCTATTGATGTCATTGGACAATACTATCGGGATTAGTGATGGTTAGAAAGGGGGGAAAGTAACAAAGTGCTGTTTAAAACGTAATGCGGGTAGTTTTACGAAATCCCCCAATTCCCTCAAGATGACAAGTATACCGCCATGTTCTCTAAACTTCTGGACAAGTTCCCATGCAGCGCTGGTTAAATTGTTTCCCCGCCGCGTGTTGCCCATGACCTACTTAATAAACTTGTACTTTTAAATCGAGAAGGTTACTTTTAAACTCTATGATGTCCAGCTGATATTTAACGGACCACTGCATGGAGTAGTTAGTTAGTGAGTGTCATAAGCGATTATTTATAATTTGTTCACAGTTTACTTGATGAGGAAAACTGCGGGACCATTTCTCGGGGAGATTTTTGGGTGTCCCTTATTTGAGTGATCGTTTCTGGAGAGAACTTACTGGCTGATACATCATCGTACAATCGCTTCACGCCCTCCAAACAAAACCCTTAATTATTAAAGGATCATAAGAAGTTAATTCCAAACAAACCAGTTTCCATGGTGGGTATATTACTTCCTTTTAAGGGTCAAGCATTGGAATTTCTAAATGAATTCTGGATGGACACAGTGGTAAAGGATCCTTCAACGGTCTCAAAGGGGCCGCTACTACTTTTTTTTGTTTTTTTTTTTGTTAGGGGAAGCCAAGTTCTTAATTTCGCACGATGGCCTAGCTTGGCCAGCATCTACAGCTAGGCTAGGCACTCAGGGTCGTTTCCAGGGTAACCCTTAACCTAAAACTCGATAATCTCGAGGGTTTTCTTCACCTCGTGTTTGTTTAGTTACTGGTTAGTCGAAAGTAACTTCAGCTTAATTTTACTCGGGCGTATTTACGCAATGATAAAAGAAATATTGTCGGTTTGCAATCTTGGTAGTGACCCATTTCCGATAGAAAACTCGTAACGTCTATCCGTCTTCTAATGTTGAAGCGATTGTACAGTTCTTTTTGCTCTAGAAATGACATTTTCTTTTCATTTTTATACTATTTCCCTTGACGCCGTCGAGTGTCCAAATGTCTATCCAATCTATTTGAACCAATGAAGGAACGCGTTTTATCTTTAAGGAGAAATGGACTTATCAACGTCGTTCGCGTTGGTTCGAATTACGTGAACTGTTTTTATTTTTTGGCAAACTAGCAAGGCTCCCAGCCACACTCCCGCTAATGTTTTTCCTTCCTCTACGGGTGATGAGACAGTTGCCAAAAACTCCATTAAGAAATGTCCATTACCCCGGAATTATTCGCGAAGTATTTGACCCCTTGGCGCGCGAGGACGCAAACTCGCGCCAATTTTCGTTTTTGCTCGAGCTTGTTTCACTTGTCCGATATATGGAAGGGTTCTTCAGATGTTCTGTCCCTTTTGGGCCCGGGACGGAAAAGATTAAAGATGGATATATATTTTCCCATTGACCCTTGACTCTTTACGAGTGGATGTAACGCTATGTCACCCCCTTATTGATAACACTGCCAACCAAGAAACGATTGCCCTGAATATATATTACTTTCCGATAATCTTTTGATTTTTGGTTCAGAGAGTGTTGTTGGTAATTTAATGCGATTAAGCCTTGGCATTTATAATACCATAAGTTCGTAAGATATGTTTCATAAGTTTGTCTGGGTACTGAGAACTTTTTATGAAGTGACGTAGGTCATGGATTCTCGTAAGGTTTTGGCGCTGTCAAAGGCTTATTACAGACTAAATACTAAATAGGAAGATGGAAGTCCTGCAAAACTAACCGAGTGTTTAATTGTCGTTCTCGAACAAGCTCTCAGCTAGCATTACGAGGCATAGGTAGTGTCATACTTATGGATAGAACATATCTTATAAACTTATGATAATACCCAATGAGATTTTTGATACAAAATCCTTCAGGAAATCTTATCCTTTGAGAATTATCTGATCAGTGATTTTTTCCTTTGAGTTAAAGTATAGTGTATATTTACTTTTCCTCTATCATCTTTTGTGCATATGTACATCCATACATATTGAAAACGATACCATATAGTAATAAGTACACAAAACCAAATCACTTAAATGAATGCATGCATACATGCCTTTTGTCATTTCGTAAATAGAAACTAGTTTTGTTATGGGGTGTATTTTGTTTACACAAAAGTGTTTTATCGACTAAGAATGGGATGTATAGAAAGATGGGGTCTTCTTCATTTTCTTCTTCTTTGTACAAACTGGATTTTAACATCGACGCGGCTAGAGTTGATTAACCCCTTCTATAAATACTAGTCAAGGTATAATAGCCCTCTATTAACGCGCCGTTTAAAAAATAAAAAAAAACATTCCCTTTCAAGTTTCATCGCTCGGTTATTCTTGAACATCATCACGCGCAACTCGCGGAACGACCTCTTTTTAAGGAAAAGAAATCCAATCCACGCCTTTATAAATGGCTGCCCCCGCGCTGACTGCTTGCCATATATGAAATTACGTATAAACCAAAGCCGTTCGTCCGTCAGTTATATATTAAACATAACACGAGAGAGACTTGTTGGAAAAGAATTTTCGCCCAACAATATTATCCGAGAAGGATAACACCACCATCAACCCTTACGTGTATGTACTTGGTACCCATTTGAGATTAGGTTTAAGAACGCGTGTATGGATTTGAATCCTCAACCAGCCTGAACTGACACGCTCTGGACATGCAGACAGTAAGATACTTTGTTTTAAAACAGGTTTTTTTCTTTGTCCATTAACTTACGGAAGTAACGAATAAGGTAGAAGGCTGACGTGTGGGTGTTAAGGTCTAATTAGCATATCTTTCGCTGCATTCGCACCCAGACAGTGAACATTAGCGAGGAGACTGCATTATGTTGTCCGGCATACAAGAATTCGTTTAGTTGAACTCTAAATTGACCCTTCCCTGCATGCAGCTCAATCCATGCACTTGAATTTTATAATTCAACCCAGGATTTCTCGCGTTTAAGGGCAGGATGGTTGTTGTTGTTACTTCTAGAGATGGCCTTCTTTAGAAAATTTCACTTCCTAGTTAGTTTTGGAAGCGTCTGACCATACCATTTCTTATGAGGGTTGGTTTGGTTACGTCCCTCGTTGGTTATTAATGAATGTTCACGGTTTTTTACAATGGCGCCTGTATCCCAAACAAGTCATCAGCATGAACCACCAACGTTATGGCGGTGTCTGCCTCACTATGAGAAATTTAAATTTAAAAGCGAAGGGAAAAATCTTTGTTTACCCTTTTCAAACAATCGAGATCGAATAGATAAATTTTGTATATTTTAATTGCGAAAGCGTTATTATTATATCTTGGGTAGAGAACAATCTGGGTCATTCATTGTAGGTTGGTTGGAGATGTTGTAAGAAGGATGCTACGATTTGGTTCCTACGCTGGCGTAAGATTTATTTAAATGGGTGTTACGCGAGAAGTTATTTTAACTTAAGTTATGGGTGTATAATATTTACCGCTTCCCCTAGCAGCGCGGTGCGGTATAATTCAAAAATGATATATTTTTCCGTTGAACGTAATGGCTGTATTTTTCTGGCATCTTGCATGAGTTTATTTTATTTATGTTTGCTCGAGGAAGGTTTTCAGAGGGGGAAATATATACAGGGTGTTTCTGAAAGGTCTGACAGAAATTAAGTAGGTGTTATTTTACGGTTTCGAGTTGAAAATGTAACTTATATGATATTTTTCCGTCCAAGATTTAATGTATGTTTGGAGTTTTTTACAAGTTTATTCCTTAATTAAATTAATAATAATTGTCTTTCAGTTTCTTAATTAAATAATGGAATATTATCGACTCGATATCGTCCTTTATTTGGGAAACACCCTGTATGTACTAGTGTTGCTTTTGCGCTACATTCATATGTCTGAATAGTATTTATTCAACCGAAGATCTTATCTTAAGCAAGCCGATGTGTAATTAACATTTTAAATTTCCGAAACACTTTTAGGCAATATTTAATAATCGGGTCGAATTTAAAAGTCGCCCCTGATTAACTTTCTTTTAATATTTTAGACTTATTCAAGCGTTTATTTTCGCGTCTGCATGCTTTATCCGTAATCTAATTTAACTCATCGTGTATCCCTCCGCTGTAGTATCATTCCCATTGCAAAGTTATATTAGTATATAGTAGATCAAAAATTCCGTAAACGAATTGGCAGGTTTTTTTAGACCAACTTAATTAGCATAAAGTTTGCATTAACACTTAACCATTTTTATCCTGGGGGAGGGATGGAGGGGAAATTGTTTAACGTCGCCTCCTTGTGTAAGAACATCATTTCTTTTTTCAAAGCGGAGCTAAATTTTATATTAAAAAATAATCGAGAGTCAAGGTTACTCGGTTTTAATTTTTTTTAAGAGGGGCTACAGAAAGTAGATAAGAACAGCGTTCGTCTAGTGGAGACTAATTGCCTTAAAATTATTGACATTTTTTAATCGGAGGTGAGCAAGTCGCGGATGAAAATTTCCCTTAATTAAAAACCCGGGGAATGTTTTTTTTTGGAAATTATGACACGTTGAATACCTACCTAATTCAAGGTCAATCAGTAATTGGTGAGTTTTAATTTTGTTTCAAACCCGTCGTCCAAAGTCTTTGTTGGACCGGACCATGTGTGTGGTTTGACGGAAAGGTCAAGTTACCGTGACTCCTTTTTGGTATTTGAAGGTCATGATAATCCACGAGTACTTGGATTCTAGTACTCGTACTTAACTATCGCGCTTCTGGATGCTTGTCCCACTTCAAGACGAGGTTTGTGGGTTGATTGCTGAGTATTTAGTACTGGCAAACAGTTATAGAATTCATCCCACTATGCGATGCCCATCTGAAGTTTGATGAGCAGGAGAGCAAACAAAAAGGTGCATGAGCTTGGGAAGAATCATGTTACATAACTAAAGTATTAAGAGGATACAGAGTGGCATCCTTCCTTCTTTTATCCCCTTCTGCTAGTACTTATTGATATTAAGGATGTCCCTTGATGGAGAAACTTTCCCCCTATAGTCTAAACAGAACGTGTTTGAAATTATTTTGTGACAGGGTGTGGTCGTAATTTTTTAAAAATGTTTCAAAGAGATTGAATCATGTTGGCTCGCGCTTCTTCGCACGCAACCAATCCCCGTTCCTCGCGCCAATTATCGCCTTCTTAATTTTAAAATTAAATGCGTAACCTAAACGGGCCTCGGCTAGACTCATCTTTCGTCTATCGAATCTTCTTCATACCTACCTACAAAATAAAAGAGAAAATCAAAATCGTGAATGACCTTCGGTAGGATTTTTTTTTTCAATCAAAATCTCTAAAGAATTATTCTTTCTTGGGAATTTTGATAAAATTACGTCACCTTTTACAAGAAAAAAACACGAATATTTCGAATGGAATTAAATTAAACATCATTTCATAAAATTATTTAAAAAGAAAAAATTACTTTTGGTATTTGGTTTGGTTTCGTAAGCTTCTTATGTAGTGTCTTTCCTTGAAGACGTTTATGTCCCCACCAGCGGCTTAGTATAATCGATTACCTTTAAAAAAAACGTCCCCTCTCCGTGCGAGTCGCAGTCTGTACTTACGGCCAGGTAATTATCTGTAAAGTATACTTTAATTCGCCACTTTTTTGACTTCAACCAAAGGAAAGACGTCCCCCCTGGGTATTAAAAAGTCCCCACACTTTTAAGCTAAGAAGTCCATGAAGGTAAAGTTGTAACATGAAGACGTTGAAATTTAAACCCTAAACATTGATACGTAGCAAAGGATATTTACTTCAAGTACCACTGCGCTGTCCCAAGCAATATAGCTCGAATGGTGGTGAAACCGAACCGAGATTAGGGTCCTTTTTTTCTTTCTTTTGATGGTCGTCTTAGATGAGGATTAATAGTTTTAGCAGACCCTTTAGGTTAGCCATCTAACAATTCAGAAGGTTGCTTCCCCAATTGAGTGCATGCGATGTCCCTGTCCCTTCCTTTTTTTTCAGTTTCTTTAGACGACTAAAAGTCACATCACCCCCATCCTTGGTCTAGGCGTTGCCTTGATTTTAAAACCAGGACCCATTATTATGAAACAGATTCCTCAAAGCCAAGGCTTAGCTTAAAACACTTTGAAAATTCCTGATGAGACAAGTGCGGCGGGGATGTATTAATAGTTATTGAAGACCCGAGGACGATTATTGGAAGTTATAGTGTACCGCCTCGGAGGTTTTACGGGGGATTAAGTTTCATCCGAATTATCCCTAATTTAGTATCGCGTGGGAATATTAAGATAGAATCGAGATAGATCCCTCTAGCGTGGCTTCGGGAATTTATCCCTTGTTATAATACGCCATCAATAATACAGCATTGATCTTCCATCGTTGTTGCTTATCATCCCCTTAACAAATCACATCCGCATCCAACTTCCTACCATTTTAATTTTTTAAAGAAAATTCCTATCAGTTAACGAAATGTCACGTTGTAATCTCGTGTCGTTCGTTACCAGAAGGGGATAATAGAAGAAGGATGACACTCTGTATCCTGTTAACACTTTGATTATGTAACAAGATTCTTCCCAGGCTCATGCACCTTTTTTTTTTTTTGCTCTTCTGCTCATCAAACTTCAGACCTTACAATTACCCCCGCTTTGCGGTACACTTCTCTCGAAGAAAAGTATTATATACTTCACTTTACTCATTGACTTGGCTTACTTAAAAAATTGGCTATTGTTTTATTCCCCCCACCCCCATTGAAGAATTTTGTCTATGGAAATTTAAATACATAGTGTGTTTAATAATTGGTTTGCATCAGACGTCGTTAGAGTAATGTCTCCATTTTAAAGTTTCAAGGACTTAACTAAAGGGGTTGTTTAATTGGCCGGTTTTCAATGGGTCTTTTCTAACGTAAACATACATTTTCCGGACCGATATTTATCCGTTGTCGAGCCGGAAAATGGTCCACCCCAAATGTAAAAGTCCTCTTAACAGGGTGATGATTGAAACAGCCATTATGTCCAAGTCTTAGCGATGCGTATGCGTGGCTCTCCAACCCGTCTGATTTCCTACAAGGGAGAAGATATGGGGAATGTTATATGCTAGTTTTAAGTTTCCCTTTCCAAAGAGGTCTATTCGTTATTTCCCCACGCTGCCCTGAGGACTATAACGTCACTCGGGCCTTCTCCACAGCACCCCTATATTACCATTTCCTATATACGCACCTTAAGCGAGTATAGTTCGCTGCAGTCTGTGATGAATAGTCGAATTTTCCCATTTATCCTAATTACAACACGCTCAGTTGCTACGATGAGCTAACCAACTTTAGGGAGACCAACCCTCTCTCAAACAAGAAGTGGTTTCAATTCTACCAAAAGTTATTTCAACCTTTATATTTGAAATAGGTTAGGCCTAGCTATACAATATATATCATGATGAAATTACAATATTCTTTGGGGAAATTTAATAAATTCCACTGGCACTGTCTATGTCGTCATGTGTGCGTGTTTTCCTTCATGGATAGCTGCTAGCTAGCTATACATATCCATGTACTGCAGTCAGTGTTCGTCGGGGTCGAGACAAGCTCCGTGGTTTCGTTTTCGCACCCGAGTTTTTCTTCCCCCTTTCTGGTTTGCAAACAGTTCTAAAGCTTCCATTGGGGGTTTTCGAGGCGCAATTGCCAAATATTTTCACGTTCACACTTTCCCCCATAACCCATAGACTTGAAATTAAACGCGATACAAGCTAGGACCGGGCTGACGGGGAACTTGCGGGAGAAAGTTCTGTTTTATATTTTTTAAATCTTGCGGGGATTGTATAAACTCCATACAAGCGAAAAGTCGCGGGAGGAATTCCATGAGGCTAGACTTTCGATTCGTGGAAACGAAAAGCTGAATAGGGACTTATTCCGAATGAATAAGCTTTGAACGGAAACTCGGATTCTGAGACGTACTTTTGAAAACATCAATTTACACGCCGTGCCAGTAAGCCTCGTCTGTAATGGTGGGTACTGTAGGGGAAGACTGTCGTCTGTGGTCGCGCTTATCGAATGGAAATTCAGTTTTAATATCGGAACCGTTAACGCTGGTTGGCTTGTCTTAGTTGCGGTTCGATCAGTGTAGGTCAGTTGTTTCTCCATCAACTTGTATCGACTGACCCCAAGCAACAAAAGGTCACTGCATGTCCAAGTATATGTATATCACATAGCGGGATCAGTATCCCCTGAAGGCTTGGCGCTAGGGTTAGCCCCACGGGCAACCGCGAAATTCATCCAGGAAGGAACTAAAACCAGGAGGGGATGGGTAGTTTTTTTTTTCTACCTCGGAAGTAGCCATCCGAGTGACCTCCCTTCTATTCTCATAACTGGAGGCAAGGCGTAGCTGTAGTCACGCGTGAAGACACTTTGGGGTGGAGTTCCTTAGCTAAGATGGTCGGTGGTGGTGGTGGCCATCCATGGTTCGCTCGGACTTACGGTGTGTGAAAGTTGATCCCCTTGACCGATTCCCTTTTGACCGTGGAAGGGAGAAAGAATATTTGTTCTGGGTCCTTTTCTAGACCGTCTGTAACACTTGGTCGCCTACGTAGAGTACTGTTCTTCGCAACTAATCTTTAGCCATCCGTCCCCGCCCGAGTCTGTGCGGTTTCTTGTTGGGGGAGATAATGGACCATTTCGATTCAAATCCAGAGACCAATCCAATTCACCTTAAAACCATGCGAACTGCTTTCATAAACCCAATGGGTAAATCAAGGGCAATGGTATTTAAATCGAAATGGTTAGGAGGGTTATACCAAGCACCTATTCGCTCGAGTGGTTTCTTCTCTCCGTTTCATGAGTTGAACCAACACACATATACACATTCCCCCCCCCCCCTATCTCTTGCAAACTGACTAATAGATCGGAATCCCCGCGAGAATAATCCGCTATTCCGCATTTTGATACGAGGCTTAGAGAGAGAGGAACTGGGAAGAGACCCTGAGGGGTCAAGGCGCGACCTCTATCAGTTTATATAGCAACTTAACTGGTAACGAGAGCAAATTCCCTCCGGATCTATCCACGTATTGGCATTGATCAATTGCGTGGCCATAGTAGACCTATTTTGTCAAAAAAAAAAGAAAAACAATAGACTGATGAACTATAACCGCCTCACGTGACCTTTCCCCTCCTCCCCATGGTTTTTCCGCTCGGTTTCTATATAAGATTGAGTGACGCTCACCGGAAAAATGCTCTTAGAGCTATCATTTTTGCATGAGTCGGCGAAATAGTTCCCTCCCTTTTATGTTTTTTTTTTCTTTCTGCTTCTTATCCCCGCGTGCTTCAAGCTGCTTGGCACTTCTTGGCACTTCCGTTAAGCCTCGGCCATTGTTTTTCGCTTTTTCCTTTAGCGTTAAGGCGAAGACGTTTTTCTTTCTTTCCCTTCATTGTCTTCTATTTTTTTCGCTCTCTCTCTCACTGTAAGGGGCGCTTTATCACTTAAGCCTGTCACCCATCGTTTCCTACCAAATATTGAGGGAGTGTCTCGAGGAATCTCACCTACATCCTCACCCCCAACTTTCATCGCTTGACAATCATCCAGAAATATTTTTATGTAGCCTAGAATGCGTCTGTAATGAGTTCTGTTGAAAGATTTCGGAGCAACTAACATAAAAGTTCAAAGTTGAAAGGATTTTGAGTATAGGATAGCGTGGGTATCACGGTCAACCATCCAACTTCCTTTTTTTTCTATTCTCATATCCGGGGGCTGCAGCCCCCGTACCGTATTTTAACGCAAGTCATAATACCCCCCACGTTTTTTTTTCTAAAAATAAAAATCGATAATTTTTTTCCTTCTTAAACCTTTATAAAAGGCTCAAATTTAAGGTCCACTTTTTTCTTTTGCGTGGAATTTGAATAATAAAGAACGCTTTGGGATCTATATATCCGCCGGAGATATTTTACGCTTAGAGCTTTACCCTCGATGAACTCTTTCTATTTTAAATACGCGCGTTATTATCCACCGCCTTTGGTTACGTTATCGTAATATAATGTACGAATCTACTACAGTTATTCCTTTAAAAAACCCTATGGAACTTCTAAAGGATTTGGTTCGAAAGGTTAATACCAACCCAAAACTCTTCCACCATCTCTACCAATCGATGATACTTTTGGATAGGGGGATCTCGGAAACTCTTTTTATATATATATTTTTTCGTTATCCATCCCTTCATCTTGAGCTTCCTTTCGGCGCGCGAGAAAGCGAAAAGGGTGAAAAAGACCTTGTAAAAAATATATATGTATGTGTATAAAAAAGAAACCTAAAAGCGTACGTACGTACGTACGTGAACGTTTAACTTAATCCTTTCTCTTCTCTTTTTTCTTCTTCTGAAAGTCAGTTCTTTTGTTCATTTATTGAAGAACGAACAACCCCCTATCCTTGTTCGAAATTAGAAATTACTACAACATTTTTTTAAGCCTATATCTATGTTTTTGGTGGTGGGGTTGAATGTGACATGGTATATTTCGTTTAGTAAGCAAAAATATTCTCAATTTTTCTTCCGACAGGTGTATAAGAAAATTGGCTGAAGAAACATATATATCGAGTTGACTTCTGATTAATCGCCCAAAAGTGGTGAATTTTCCAACGAAGGCTAAAAACGTTTGGGTGTTGGGTGGTGTGAAATATATGACGTCGCTTTTGGTTCATCCAACGTCCGATGTGCCATCACGACCGACTAAACGTTCCTCTCCTCAAGGTAGCTTGAGAAGAACGCCACCGCCCGCTTCTTCCAACTTAGAAGAAACCGCCGGAAGTAGAAACATGGTGGGGGTTCGAGGTAATAGTTGTACGTCATTCGTCGGCGTTCGGATCGGATGGTCAAGCATCGCCCGACCGGATATTCTACAAACAACGCGTCTTCTCTTTTTGCTGACAACGTTACTTTTTGGACTACAAGCCGTCCCTGGGTGTCAAGCGAAGAAAAATGGTCAGTAACACAATCTTTTTTCTTTAACGGTTTTACGCCAAATATCGCTTGCTAACGTGTTTTAAAATCTATACGCTGCTATGTGTGTGTATTATATTGCCAGCTAGTTTAATCGACTATATACCCCGGCCAGCGCAATGTCATCTATTTTATTTTTATGGAGCTAAAGCTATTTTTAGGTAACCCCTTAGACCCTTCCTTGGGTTTTTTTTTTTTTTTGGCAGCGATTTTTTTATTTAACACCCGATAATTGTGCATTGGTGTGACTTTTGTTCTATAATAGATAGGGAAAAAACGAAAATACCAGGAGATAGTAGACATTCGGTAGATTAATCAGTGTAATTTTCACAATGTTCGTTGTTTAAACACTGTCAGAGTGATTGGTTAAAGTTTGAAGAGTGTTTATATAAGATAGAGGATACTTCTACCAGGAGATAAAAGATGTTCAGTAGATATCAGGCCTGCCATTGGTCAGGGAATTTTAAAATGGGCCTAAACGGTCAAGGAGAATTCGGGGAATTTTAAGAATTTAGCAAACTCATTCAATTTGATTTGAAGTTGCTAAAATATCTGCGGTTCAACCATCCACTTGGGTGACATTTTAAACTCCGTTCATTTTAGCGAAATCACGTTTGACCAGACACCAAAATTCGCCTTACGTTTAAATATTCTTAAAATGCGATTTAAAGGAATTTGTTTACTTACATCACCCTTTTTTATATTTATTTCAATAACAATTGGAGCTAAAAACGTCAGGGAAATCTTATAAAAGGTCAGGGAAACCCTGTTAAAGTCATTTTATTTGAATCTGAAAATTTCGATACAACCTTGCATCGGAAAGTTAATATTTAATTTTCACATCTGAAACCTTAACCTGTCTATAAAAGAAATTGGTAAGGGAATCAATAGAAACCAACAAGTTATATTTCACCGCTGCGGAACTGCAGGGGATAAGTTAGTTTCTTAAGGGGGAGTAAGTTGTTCTGAAAGGGTTTGTAATATTTTATGATCTTGAGCTTCTTTTTTCTCTCTCTCTCCGTTGCCATCAACTTCAGAATACAACGAGGAGGAGAAGGAGATGGAGAAAATGGAGAAGAAGTAAGATCTCAGGGAAAAGAATGAAAACCTAATGTTTTTCTCTTTGAGCGACTTTTATTCCTCGCGGCTTTTCTTTCTTTTCTTTTCTATATCCGTATTATTTCTTCTTTTAAAATTCTTCAGAGCTCAGAACTGATGTAACAACTTGAAATTCTCTCTCTCCAAAAGAAAGATTCAACTTCCAAGGAGCTATATAGCCAGGAAAAGGTTTTCCAAAAGCTAGAACTAGAGCTCTAGTCCAAAGGGAAATATCTCGTTATGTTAATAGTAGGAAACTCCCCATCCACCCCCCACATACCCCTTTTCTCTTTGGTCCCCCCCCTATACCTTCCCATCATGCCTTTCGCTTTATTAAATTAAGATTCCTTTAGAAGGAGGGAGGGGGGAGAAATAATCCACGGGAAAACGTAAAGGAGAGCGAAGCGGGCTTGGAGCTCACATTGCAAATCTCGGAAATTTTACTATTTCTTTCTTTTTTATTTTTTTTCCTTTTGTATCTAAATATCGCTAGGGACTCTGTTATAGGACCGTCTATTTCCTTTTTTTTCTTGGGATTCCTTTCGAATTGCATGCTAAAACGATTCCATCCTATTTATTTCCATGCCCGCTTTGTGTGTTTCCTCGTTTTCCAGATGAGATAGTTGACAAGGAACTCCAACTACGAGTTTATCTAAAATTGATAATAACTTTATTTCTATTATAGTTAGGGAAGAATTAAAAATACCGTAAGATAGTAGACATTCGGTAGAATAACGTCTGTAATTTTCGTTATTGTACGAGCTTAAATACTGGTAGAGTAATTGGGTTAAAGTTGGTGGTAGGGAAAGATTTCGGGAGCAACCAACCATCTGGTATGGAAAAAAAATAAAGTATATGCCCTATCTGGAAGAAGAAATGTAGAATTTCGTATTGGGTTGGTGCGGGGGTATGGAAAGAATTGCTCACGTAGGCTTAAGCTAAGCGGCTCGCAGTTGCTACGATGACTCCGAGATAAATGTTTGCAGGCTCACCGATTGATGTATCGCTCCTGATTTATGAACGCACCCACCCCCTTCTTCTCCCTTTTTTTCAAATATCCTTAGCGTTTTCTAAAACTAGGTTTTTTTGGGGCTCAGAAGAAAAAGATATATTTTTTTTGCAAGTGATGAATTACGCGGAATTACATCCAGGATTTCTCTTATTTTTTTTTTCTTATTTTATCTTGAGAAGACCATAAAGATGAGATGCTTCGTCCACTTTGTCAAGTTGAATATGGTTAGAGTTTAAAAGGAAGGGGTTCTACCTATTGGTTCTTTTAATCATATTTAGTACGGGTTTAATTATGTCTTTCTTGAGTGGACCAACTTCAAAGTTTCTTTATTTTTCGAATGGCTGGGATTTTTAACTCTCATTTTATATCGTAGTATCGTATACCAAACTGATACATTCCATGGCTGACTTTTCTTAGAGTTCGTTCTCGATTTTGGGTGGAATTTTTAGTTTAAATTTTATTTTTAGGGATGGGATCTCTTTTTTTGGGGTTGTAATTTACATAATAGAATCATTAACAGTCCAGGATTTCACCAAAAAAGGATTATAAATCCATATGATTTATTCTTTGTTGTTCATATCTACGAATGAGGTTACCCAGAATTATTTGTTAGAACTTACCTTCTTTGTCTGTCTGTATTCGGTCCTCGCTATTACCATCGACGGTTGCGTGGATTGGCCTCAGCTGTTCGTCCGCGCTCCTTCTTTCTCCATCACTTTCATCCCTCAGCCTCTTCCCAAGATCCCAAGGCATCTATCTATTGGAGAAAATTCCTGAACGGTGGTGGTTTCTGGTTATTACGAGTCCCCAAGCTTCGTCCCATCCCCGTCTCTCCTCCGAATTCTGGTATTACCTACAAACCATTTTCTTTTCTTTTCTTTTCACCATTCGGACTTGCTTTCTACGAGATCTTCGCTGCGGATTCCCCAAGCGAAGCGTTTGCGTTAGCGCGGCGTTCAATTCGATTTTAATATAACTTATATGGGGGCAGGCTGGCCCCATCCACGGATTCTCGGGGCCTCGCGTTACTCTTATCGATTTTAAACCTCTCTCTCTCGGTCTTGGTCTTCCCACACACACCAAAAACACAGCCCGGATGCTGCTTGGAAAAGTGGGCCACTTATGAAATTCGCCTTTACCATCTGTTTTGTTTGCGTTTCGAGTTTTAACTTCAGGGATGATGGTTGCGCCGAGCTTCGAGCTTCAGAGATAAATAAAGCTTTGGCCTACGGCATTCGTCTATGAATTTATTCAGGCTTCCCTTGAGTATTTAATATTGTGCGTTTATGACGATTGTAACCTGATTGAACCCAATTAAACCTTACCTAACTTTTACCCAAAAATTAGGTAAGGTTTAGTAAATACAATGGGGTATCAGGTTGCCATTTTGAAAACCTCAATAGAGCCAAACTTATTTTAGGCAAGTTATTATTAATAATTTTATAATTTTCATGATTTTTGCGAGAATTGAATAAATTCATGATGAATAAAGTTTGTATTATATTGTATTGTATTGTATCGTTTCGTAAGTTTGTGTTTTGAATTTTTACATTTTACAAGGAACCCAAACAAAGTTCAAAGTTTAGGCGTCTTCAGTGTTTGCGAACTGTGCTGTTAAACTCTATACCTTTTTAGGTCTTTTCAATTCAAAAGTAGATCAAAGGTCAAAGGTCTAATACTTACGTTATGGTAACAATGAAGGCTCTCTCTCTCTCTCGTTCATTAAACTAGGATTCTTTGGTTAATTAAAAATTCCTCCCCATTAAAATTTCCCTGAAAGAAGATAAAAAATAGAGAGAAATTAGTTTTTCGTGATTACAATTTTTTTTTTTCTATTTAATTTCATCACTAGCCCATTTTTATTTTCATAGCGAAATTATATAGTTGAGATGAAACAGGAAACGCGATAAAAGATTCTTAGTCTATATAGGATGGTAAATTAAAAGGTCACGTGAACAAAACAGCGAAATTAAGAGAAATTATATTAATTTACCATCTATTGTTGTAATTCTTTTCTTTCCATAGACTGTTTTACTTGAAAACATAATTTGAAACATTTTCATTAATTACTAACATAACCTTAAAGGTCAGTACGGTATAAACCCAACGGGCACCCATTTTTAAACCGAAAAGGTCTATCTAGGTTTATTAACGTAACCTCGTTGAAACAGAAGGCGTGATTACATTCAGTTTTTCGAAGTCGAAAGAGCTCACGATTTTCGAATTTGTTCTCAACATGCGATCGCCTATATATATTTATATATAAATGGGGTTACTTGTTAAAAATGAAAGAACGGCCTTCTCAATTATGTTTTTCTGTGCGTAGGATTAATTTTCTAAACAACGAAAAATTGATGTGTACGAATAATGATCCTGCATGACCCCCTTGTATTTTTAATTTTATTTTTTTTTTGGAAGAGGAATATTAGATTTAAATAAGTTTAGGGTAGTTGAGAAAGTTCGTTGCATTTTTAATTAATAATGAGAATCTATGAGAGGAAAAAAATGCTTCACTCTATTTTGTTCTGAGAAGCCCATACTTTCATATATATTTTTATTTTTTTTTTAATTATACAGGAAGGTTAATTCTTCATCGCGTTCAGAAAATTTATAACTTCATTAATAATGGAATTTTTTTTATTATTTTTTTTTCATCATTTTGTTTGAGGGTTTATATAGGTAATGGGTGGTTTTTTTAATGCGCAAAAAAAAGTAATATATTAAGGGAACGAAATGAAATTTTTTTTAAGGTAAAAATATTTATTTCAAAAAAGTTCCGCGTTCTATTCAACAACATCAAACTTTTTTTAACGAGTTTTTCTTCATTTATTTATTTATTTATTTTTGCTTTTTCTCATATTTGTTTTGGAATTTCCCTTGAAACTTTCTTTTCAATTTAATATTAGCTATGATTTTTCTTCAAATTTTATAATATTAAACTTCAAATTCTGTTTATAAAAAATTCTTACATTTATGGAAATTTCAAAAAGCAAAAGTCCCTTAGGACAGTAAGTAAGCTAGAGGATTTGATTGGCTGTTAAATTTTAAACTTCTAATTTAACCGTGTAATATTAGAAGTAACTGAAACTGAAGTCGTTAGAATTGGGGGATAATTTAACAATTTGATATTAGAAGTAAAGGAAACTGAAGTATTATTTATATCCATTAGAATTGCCTTTGGGGAAGTAGTAATTTTACTTCAACTTGATGAGTTTCTTTGTATTACACGAGTTAGGGACATCGTTTTCGCTTCCGCGAGGTAGTTGTCCCCTAATCCCTAGCAAGCCATATACAGCCGGAGACGAGAGTGAGTGAGTTGCTTGCTAAGTAAAGGCTCGTCTTTCTTTTAGCAAGTTTTCAAAGTACTTATCCTTCCTGAATTGTTTCTGTCCTTTTCCCTTTCTTTGGCCATGCCAGCAGCCATCTGGGAAATATATCTCTAGCTGTTTTAGTTACGATGGCTAATTTATACCTCAAGTCTCTTTTCTTCTTCCGCAATCCTCCCTCCCATTCTCTCTCTCTCCCCTTCTCTCTGTATTCTTTTCGTAGCCTGTCCTATTTTGGTGAAGAGTTCACCAAGTCTTCCTCGCCCTCCTGCATGCTTAGTTAGGTGTCTGCCTCGTTAAGAAGCCGAAGAAGCCATAGTAAGGGGGCAAAGGATGGTAAGCGCTAATTTCATTTCGTTAAAAGACTCTTTACCCTGGCTGGCTCTTAAGTCGTCTCTCTCTCTCTCTCTTGAGTCGAGGATGGGCCCCCTAATCGCTATCTATCACTTCGAATTAATATCTACTTGGAAGATGCGTGCGGTTTTATGCTATTCACTACAGTGTACCTTTAAATAATTAAAAACTAACCCCGAAATATATGAAATTATATAAGAGGGCTAGCTAGGAGCTGACCAACTTCTTAAACGACATTATTCATTAATCATCCTGCAAATTTAATTGAAAATTGAAACCACCATCTCTTTTCTTTTCTTTTTCTTCTCCGACACATAAATTATCGACAAGTTTTTTATCTTCATTGGAATTTTTCCTACCTTTGGGATAAGGATGAACAAAAAAAAAAAAGAGAGAGAAGGGTTTCGTTCGCCACCCACGACTGAATTCCTTTGGGTCAGGTCGATTGAAAACCTTTAATAAAGTATGATTGATTCAACTCGATTGTGGAAGAAAGAAATAAAGAATGAAGGAGGTATATAGCCATGTATATATAAGGATAGGAAAGCGTATATAAACTGGACAAAGATGAAATCGATTGTAAAACCAAAATCAGCTTTCTCTTCAATCAACCAACCATCTCCCCCCATCTTTTCTTACTTCCTCTTGGGCTTCCTTCATTTTTTGCCACCGTTGCCCCTGTATAGACCATTTTAGTTCAACGTGCGAAATTATTTAGAGTAGCCTTATGGTACAGAGAGCTTTCGTTTAATCTGCCATGCCTTAATGCGTTCGTGGAAATGGTCTGTTTGGCCTTAGTCTCTCTAGGGTCGAAGGTATAGTAGCCTCACATCCCCATTGATCCGATATAGGCGTGGAAGAGGAGAGGAGAGAGATGGGATGAAGAGCATCTCTAGGAGAGAGAGAGGGAAGGCTTGGGTAATCTTTTTTCTCTTTGCGGGGTTTCGTTGCTAGACGGGTTTGCATCGTTGCCGTTCCTATATATAGAGAAGTACAACTCTTTTTCCATCCACGCTACCATCTTTATCCTTACCCTCAGTCCCTGACTGAAGTGGCTCTGGTTCCCTTCCCGCGTTAATTTGCCTTGGGTGAGGATGAAGTGGGGGTGGGAGAAGAAAGGGCACCCCTAGTCTTTAGCAAAGTCTGGCAACCACCACCACCTTTCGCTTAACTCCTCCGGAAGAGACCAAACAAAGACGCCCTCCAACCCAAGCCTTGGGGGTTCGAACATAAAGTCGCTCCAGATCCATATAATTACGGTTTAATCGTCTAATCCTTGTATTAGCGTGATCCACAAAATATTTTTGGGTCCTTTTTTATACAGAAATTTGTTGCCTTCCAAGGATGTAGTTGTTTATACGAATTTATTTCTGTTCTCCTACCATTGTGACGTCATCGACTCACTTTAGGTCTAATTTAGGAAGGGGGTGGCGAGGGGGAAGACACTTGAGAACTCAGGTGTACAATATGACTTGAACTCAATGTACTGTCAAAGCTGAACTCTGAGTTCCGAAGGATTTGAACTCGATGCACTGTTAAAGCTGAACTCTTTTGAACTCAGGTGTACAGAGAGATCTAGAGCGTCTACCCCCTCGGGGGGTGGGGCGTTCACTTAGCGTTTGTTTAGACCTACAGAGAGTAAGAGAAAAAGAAAAAGGAAGTGTAGGCCTAGCTTGTAAGCTCAACGATTTAATTTAGAAAATTACCTAGTAGTAATTGTTTGTCTGCGCTGGTAATTTCCTGCTTGGCCATTTTCGTGACCCAAGGCATTTTCCCCTCTCTCTTGACTCACCGAACCCTCCGGGGGCATTGCCAACTCGCATTCTGCGACACCTAAGACTTGCAAGGTTCATCCATGAATTTAGCAAAATCACCCAAAGCAATTCAGTAGGAACAAAATGAATGGTGCAGTGCAGTTGATGAAAGAATATAAGTGCAAAATAATTTTTCATGGGCGAATTTAAGCGGTTCTTGGGGTGAGTGGCGCGGATGACTAACTCTATCTGTAACTGCGGATGAGGATGAAGATGAGGAAGGGGCTGGGTACACGGAAAAAGGATGAAGTGTAAGGCGCTAACCTTTGATTTTTGCGATGGAAATTGCTTTATATATTTTTTTCTGCACGGACTAGCGCTTTTTTTAAGTGGGTTTTTACCTTGGTTGACTTCAACGCGCCCGATTTTTTTTTAAATCCGATTTTCCGGATCCTAAGTACTGATCTAATATAGACCTACCAACCCTGCAATTGCCGCCCTTTCCTCTAGAGAGATTTTTTCCAATTTTTTATTTTTTTGTGCCTAACTTTTAAATTCTTTGGGTGCCATCATGGTAGGCCAAAAGTCGCACCCTTAAACTTAGTTTTTTTTCTCTCCCCAACCGACACTCATAACGGATTTAAACTATATCCATCCGCCGTACCGTTATCAATTGTGTCAATTCCGCGATTTACAACGCGCTAGAAAATCGTATTGAATTTTGGGTTTTGTTCAACCGTGTACTTTATGAAGACTTATCAGAATTTGTGGGTGGAATGGTAAACGAAATTGATGTAATACGTGTAAAGGCTGAGGTCGTGTATTTACTACCGGGCTTGTAATCTCCGCTCGGCAGTATTATGTTCATTGTAGGTAATCGGTATAACGTTAAACAGTCTTTAAATCGAGTCTCTTGAGCCAAAAATATTCCCAAGTCAGCAACGGTTGTTCCCGTTTTGCCGAAAATTGAGATTTAAAGCCCTTAACGACCATGCAGTGGTCCTTGCTTTAAAACCTAGTGGCGTTTTTAATGGCATTCTAGAAAATAGGGGCCCCTTAGGCTTCGCTTAAGGGCCCCCTCTCCCCCACAACCCAGCCCTAGCTGTAATGTTTCTCTCTAGAAGACGTATCTACGCGTCTACTTACTTTCGTATATTTTTTAAAAAAATAACCCGCTAGAAATAAATTTTGATTCTTAACGCTCCGATGAATTAATACCATAACGGGATGGGGGAGGGGGGTGAGAGGCTTTTCTCTAGCCTTTTCCATATATAAGTTTGTCGCGAAATTACTATGTATTTTTCGGTATTGGAGACGCCGAGCCTTCATTTTTAACAACCTGGGTTCCTATATCGTTATGAAACGAAATGATGCCTCGAGATGTTGTTTCCTTCGCTATCAACCAGAAGTACATTTATTAAAAGTATAAGTCTGTTATAAATTAAATAGAGTGTTCTTTGGGTCAAACTGAGTGGAAAGTGTCAAAGGACGGAGATATGTGCTCCCAAACATTGATTGGCCCCTAAAACAAGGGAATAGAATACACATTCGGAGTAATAACATGTGTTTTAGGGCCTGCAATCAAATGTTTGGGAGCCCATATGCTGTACACTCCATGTTCTTTGACACTTTCTACTTTGACCCAAATAACGCATCCTTTAATTTATAGCAGAAATATGCTCCAAATTGTTTAGTTTTGTCAGATTTAAGTTGATTTTAAAATTATTTCAATATATTTACTTCTGTAAGTGTATTTCACAACCTTAGTTGTTGATAGGGCTTCCCAGCAGTTGGGTCCCTTTTTGGGGCTCTAAATTTTATACGCCATTAAAAATGCCATTGCAAAAGACCATATAAATTCTCTCCGAAATTTTGATGGCATCTTTTAGGGCCCTGCTAGGTGCTATAGGCACGTAGGGTACGGTCCCGCACGAACCAATTGATTTGAACCTTTTAAAACTGATTAATATATACCCATCATGCATAGCGGCAGAGAGAGAAAGTGTGGACCCCCCCCAACCCCTTTTCTTCAAAAATTCAAGATTCCCAAGTAGTTTCGAAATTTATTGGTCCGCGAAGCAAAATTGGTTGAAATGACTTTTATGGAGTTTTTCAATTATCGCGATTTGCATAAATGAGGCTGAAAGAGATGGAAAAATGGGGTGGGGAAGGGTGGGCACCTATAAAGTCTTTATTTCTTTTAGCTAGTACCCCTTCCTTTTAATAAAAATTAATTGCTCCGGCAAACGTTGCAGCCTGCTCAAGTATGGACCCCCAATAATTCCCGCTAGAGGAGGTTTTGAAGATGGTGCCCTTATCATCATCTTGAACGAAAAGTGATTTGCATAAATATGATCAATTTTCATTTTCTTTCTCCGTTCGGAATTTCTGAATTTCTTGGGGTTTTTTAGTAAAGCCAAGGTTTTTTTTTCAGTTGTACTAGTGTCTTTCGAAGCGTGGAGTGATTGTATGGTGTTAGGGACATTACATACACCCCATATTTTGTATTGACGCGCGTTGTCACTAGTTTGTGTATTTTGTATAAGACACAAAACTAAAAATACAATGTGTCTCGTTTGCCGTATTTTTCCAAGGAGATTTTGCAGTTTTTACTTGGACTAAAATCAGAAGTGAGGAATGGGTTTATTCTTATTGCGTTTTAAAATCGCGTCTTCTCGGTTTGGGTTACAGTAAACAGTTAAGTTGATAATAGACGTTGCCGGATAGCGAATGAATGTCGACAGTATTTTCCACGGTCTGTCGATTCAGCGACAGTAAAAGAGATAAAAAAAATTTTCTATGTAGCGAGAATATTTTTTCGACCCTTAACTAACCCATGCAGGTTGCGTTTCTTTCAAAATACAGTCGGTTTTTTCGCATGGTCACTCAGCTGGTGAATTCCCACGAATCGTTTACTTCGAATTACGTACTTTTATTCACACAAACGAAAACCCGGGCTAAAATATTCGTCGAGAAATTGTCAAAAGCCAACGATATGGATTAAATCCTTACCGCCAAAGATTTAATTAGAAATTTTGCTAAACATTTTGGTTGTTGTTGTTGGGTTTATTTGTTAAATTTATTCCCTATTGTATCTATCTCTTCAGACTGGCTGGCGTTTTAATTAAGTCCGAATAATGGTTTGGGGTTTGAGGATTTATTTTGTTTTACTAAAGGGTGAAAGTACAGTCGGAAATTCTCGTTACCAGTTATAGGAGTATACTAGATTTTGGGAAACACCAAGCGATCGAGCGGACTTAGCTCTAATTAGAAGGCGTTTATTGATATTTCCGTCGTATTACGCGGCCAGGCCCCCCTATTGATTAAAGCAAACGAGCTAGCCACTCGAGTTTGTGTATTCCTCGAGTAGTTGAGTGCCCCTAGAACATGTAGTATTGTGGTGGTTGGTGGTAGTGGTGGTCCTGATGCTCCTCGTCTAAGGAGATGATACGGGGTTAAGAGGATTCTGCCATTTTCTAATCGACCCCACTATACTTGACTTGGACCTATAGCAATAACAACCCGGCGTGTATATCTTACCACCATCTTTGTCTCTTATCCCTCTTTGTAATTCCATCTGTTAATAGAGGCGTGTAGAAGGGATTGGAATAACAGCCTGGCTTACATTGAATTAAGATTGTTCGAACTGTATGGGATTGAGAGAAGAAAAGACGCGTGAAATTCGCCGAATTTGAATCTTGCAAATTTGCTCGTGCAGTAATTTTCTCAAACTTGGTCGTGCGGTAGTTATCTCTAAAGTTGCTCGCGCGGTAGTTATCTCAAAACTTGCTCGCGCGGTAGTTATCTCAAAACTTGCTCGCGCGGTAGTTATCTCAAAACTTGCTCGCGCGGTAGTTATCTCAAAACTTGCTCGCGCGGTAGTTATCTCAAAACTTGCTCGCGCGGTAGTTATCTCAAAACTTGCTCGCGCGGTAGTTATCTCAAAACTTGCTCGCGCGGTAGTTATCTCAAAACTTGCTCGCGCGGTAGTTATCTCAAAACTTGCTCGCGCGGTAGTTATCTCTGAAGTTGCTCGCGCGGTAGTTATCTCAAAACTTGCTCGCGCGGTAGTTATCTCTGAAGTTGCTCGCGCGGTAGTTTACTCAAAACTTTGTCGTGAAATGTCGGCATTACTTGCTATTTTTGCAAAAATACTCTGGCGTTTCCATGGAACGTATTGACGTTTGTTTTTCTATTTTTTACGGGGTCTGATCCACCTTGTATGAACTTGGATATCCGACTTTTTGACAAGCGTGGGTTGAATTCAATACATGAACACACACACACCCTTTATGAAAGAGGCGAGGGGAACTGAATCGAGTGTACTTACCCGGTTCAATCTCGTGACAAAACGATCCGTGGAAATGATGACCTTTAGGTGTTGTTATACAGGTGGTGGTGGTGGAGTTAGAGAGAGAGAGAGACCGGCTATGATATTAGACGCTTAGTAGGTGGTGGAAATGGCTTGTATTTGACGCCTTTTCATAAAAATGAATATTCTGTCTCTTGCATTGTTAGAAACGCTTGGTATTTATTCAAAGACGAGACCCCATAGACGAGTCAGCTTCACTCAGGGCGTCAACTGGAAATGGAAACCCGTTTATAGAAATTTTTTTAAAGCAATAGAAAATGCGCGACGCACGCAAAGTACTCCTCTCCGGTCTATGAACCTAACTAAAATTTTATATTTTTCTTCTACCTTTTTTGATGAAGGTACCTAGATAGAAAAATAAATACTATACGTTATCTTAAAATGTTAGTCGCCTAAGCGAAATCTTAAGTTGAAATTAGTTTCTTAAACGCTTCGAAATTCGATTAAAAAGACCCCAAACTTCTTCAAAAAAAAAGTTTTTCTTTTGAATTCTAACACGAATTCTTGGTCCAGGGCAGTTTGGATATGGTGATAAAATATATATTTTCAAAGTACGCCCAATTTTTATATAGTTTTTTTTTTCTTTACCTAAAAGACCAGTTCCTTTCTACAAAATCTTTCTAAAAATGGAGGAGCCCTTAATATATAAAGGTCAAAAGGTTATAAGCATTCGTGTCATGACCCCCCCTAAATCCCATAAATGTTTTAGTTTCGAGATATAAATAAACTTCTTAATAACGTTTAATTTAGCTGGCGGTAGTAGATTTGATTTGCGGTTCAAAGTTTGTGACCCTTTGTGCTTTTTCTTGTAGAAGGATTAAAATTAAGAACACGTAACCTACTTAACTTTCTTTTTAATAAATTTAAGAATTTTGTCGTAAATTGTCACAAGAAAAAATATCGCATGCACTGAAAAAAAATTAACGTACAGCCATTTAACTTGAATTTAACTGTGTCTGGCTGGGTGTGCTTCATTAGTTTTTGAGAAGTTAGGAGTGGCAAAGCGGGGAAGGGACCATGTCAAAATAAGTTAACCCTAATCTTCTCTCTCTTACGTTTTTAAAAGAAAAGTATCACAATCTTGTTAATGTCTAGTTTAAAAGCAAGAGTTCTCTCTCCTCCGTATTTTAATCGGTGACGCGTAAAAATGAAAAAAAGCCCTATGAAATTAAAGCCTTCCAAGTCTTTAATTTTCTTTCCAAAATTTTCTTCTTTTTTTTCTTGACTTTCTTAAGAAGCCAGCTACTCCCTTTCGGTCTAAGAGATTGAGCTAAAAATAAAACAACAATTAAATCATGAGACAAAGGAAAACTAGTGGTTGCGCTCTTTCAAAGATGTGTTATTTTGATGTTAGAGCGGCGGCGGCGTAAGACGAAGGATTAGAAATAAATCTTTAAGATGGAGTTGGAAATCGTTAAGATATTGTTATGTTTAAGATAAGAGTTGGAAAACCTTAAGAATGTTGTTATGTTTAAGATAAGAGTTGGAAATCTTAAAGATGTTGTTATATTTAAGATAAGAGAACTGGGGAAAATATTTAGGATATTGTTATCTTTGAGATGAGAGTTGGAAATCTTTAAGATGTTGTTATATTTAAGATAAGAGTTGGAAAATTGTAAAGATATTGTTATGTTTAAGATAAGAGAACTGGGGAAAATATTTAAGATATGGTTATCTTTGAGATGAGAGTTGGAAATCTTAAAGATATGGTTATCTTTGAGATGAGAGTTGGAAATCTTAAAGATATGGTTATCTTTGAGATGAGAGTTGGAAATCTTAAAGATATGGTTATCTTTGAGATGAGAGTTGGAAATCTTAAAGATATGGTTATCTTTGAGATGAGAGTTGGAAATCTTAAAGATATGGTTATCTTTGAGATGAGAGTTGGAAATCTTAAAGATATTGTTATCTTTAAGATGAGAGTTGGAAATCTTAAAGATATTGTTATCTTTGAGATGAGAGTTGGAAAATCTTTTAAGATATGGTTATCTTTGAGATGAGAGTTGGAAAATCTTTTAAGATATTGTTATCTTTGAGATGAGAGTTGGAAAATCTTTTAAGATATTGTTATCTTTGAGATGAGAGTTGGAAAATCTTTTAAGATATTGTTATCTTTGAGATGAGAGTTGGAAAATCTTTTAAGATATTGTTATCTTTGAGATGAGAGTTGGAAAATCTTTTAAGATATTGTTATCTTTGAGATGAGAGTTGGAAAATCTTTTAAGATATTGTTATCTTTGAGATGAGAGTTGGAAAATCTTTTAAGATATTGTTATCTTTGAGATGAGAGTTGGAAAATCTTTTAAGATATTGTTATCTTTGAGATGAGAGTTGGAAAATCTTTTAAGATATTGTTATCTTTGAGATGAGAGTTGGAAAATCTTTTAAGATATTGTTATCTTTGAGATGAGGGAGTTGCAGGAAAACATTTAAGGTATTGTTATCTTTGAGATGAGGGAGTTGCAGGAAAACATTTAAGGTATTGTTATCTTTAGATGAGAGAACTTAAGAAAATTGGTAAGATATTAATTATTATCTTTGAGATGAGAGTTGGAAAATCTTTTAAGATATTGTTATCTTTGAGATGAGGGAGTTGCAGGAAAACATTTAAGGTGTTGTTATCTTTGAGATGAGGGAGTTGCAGGAAAACATTTAAGGTATTGTTATCTTTAGATGAGAGAACTTAAGAAAATTGGTAAGATAATAATTATTATCTTTAAGATAAGAGAACTTAAGAAAATTGGTAAGATATTGTTATCTTTAAGATAAGAGAACTTAAGAAAATTGGTAAGATATTGTTATCTTTGAGATAAGTGCTGGAAAATGGTTAAGATATTGTCATCTTTGAGATGAGAGTTGGAAAATGGTTAAGATATTGTCATCTTTGAGATGAGAGTTGGAAAATGGTCAAGGTATTGTTGTCTTTGAGATAAGAGCTAGAAATATTTGAGAGATTTGACGAATGAGTGGATAGAACTTCGCGTTTAATTTACTTCCGAATGATTGTATAAGTAGTGATGCACTATAACAAGTACTCACTAACTTGAAGGAATTTGCCTATGCAATTTTGTAGCAAATACGGTATAAATAAGAAAAACGTAAGAGAAGCACGACCCTCTCCCCCTATGCACTATCCTTGCTTTTAGGAATAGCATCTTGGATAAACATAATCCAATCTAAGTTTACTCTAAATAATCTATCTATAAATCCCTATAAATAGCTGTAAATAATAGGGCAAACTCCGATTGGACATAGTGTATACCTTTCAAAGCTTACTCTAAAAACAGAAGCGTAAAAACAACAAAAAAGAGCACTGTTTTACGCTTGGCTAGCGATTTTTTTCTTCTTTTCTTTTTCTTTTCTAAGTTTCGCTTAGGCCTAGCGGCTTAAATTTTCCTCCGTATTTTGTTTAGCCTGAGATAAAAAAGCTTTTCCATTTCCGGGCGACGCCAATATCTCATCCCAAGCTTTCTTAAAACCAAGATGGTTGGTTACTTGGAATTTTAAGTATTTTTTCTTTCTTTTCCACGACGGGGGGGGGGGGAGAGGGGGTTGGCCTATCTGTTCTTTTTGGTCATTTATAAGTAGCGTGTCGATTAGATTAGGCGTAACGAGCTTAATTCGGGGGCGTGCCCCTTAAGAGAGGCACTCGATCCGTGCATTATGGATCACCTTGTAGACTCCCTCTGACGGCAGCTATTTTTTTTTCTTAACCCCTCCACCACGTTAACCAGAAACACCTTTTTTATTTTTTACCGACCAACCAAAAGGGTGGGGATCGTTTTTAATCAAGTTCCTTTTTTCAAATACTTTTTATATAACCGATCCAGTTTTTAAATTGGTTCCATAGGAGTTTAAAGGAAAGGAAGGGGTCATCCAATATAATTCTTGTCATTCATAATTTAGTTAAGGTACACGTAGCCTCACCCTCAAAGGGAGGGGAGGGGGAATACACAAGTTTTCATTGCTTGACCATCAAAAAGTAACTACAGGAATTATTTGCGCCGCTTTTTGTTTTCTGTAGTTCCAATCTCGCGTATCCGTACGTGGGGAAGTATAAAGTTTCATTTGACCGGACGGGTCGATTTTCCTCGACCCCGTGGTCTCCCTTAGTTGACCTTTTTCTTCTTTATTTTCTTTGCTTGCGTTGCATGCCGCGCGGTACATCATAGGAGGAGTGGAGATCCGCGGAAGCTGATTAGATCAGATGCTAGCTAGGCGCTCTCTCCTTCCGAGCTAGTCCGCGATGCGCTCTAGAGCTCCCATCGGGCAAAGACATCTTCGTCGACAGAGTTACGTGACTGAAAGGCTCTAGGAAAGCGGGGAAATGTGACAAAAGCCACCACGAAGCTACGGGAAATTAGTGGCTACAAGCGAGTTGCTCCTCGCGTCATGCTCCATTATGGGTTCCCCTTCTCTCTCTTTCTCCATCCTCTTCCTTCTCCTCCGGACTTCAGAGGAGAAACGCAACGCGCATCCCTCTTTAGTTGATGTCCACCAACCAATCCATCCCGCTAGAGAGAAATATCAAGAAAATTAGAAATTGGTCAGGATTACCCCTTAACCGTTCGGACACACTGACCAGTCCCTTCATCCTTATATATGTTGGGTTTTTATTTGAAGAGTATGAAGACGTTTATATATAAAACGTAAGTAGCTTCATTGTACGCTAGCTGCCCCTTATTTCCTCGGGTCTTTCTTTCTCCTTCAAAACAAAAAAAAAGAATACCCAACTTAAGATGGCCCTCCGGAAAAAAAAATAAAAATACATTGACCCGTTCATATTTGACCTCTGAACCCCACCTGGTGTTAACCCCCCTTTAGATAAATATCACGTTAAAATAATCAGTACCACGCCATGATTCTAAGAAATTAAATTCAAGATCCATGGAATTCTTTCTTCAATTTAATTCTTCTTTGGTTAGTCCCAAAGTTATTCTTCGGTTCCATGGCTTCTCGGTTTCAGTTCGAACTTCACCCATCGTGTCCACTTTCCCTCGTTGCAGGAGAGAGAGAGACCTAGAGCTATGGTGTTGACCAAACAAACATTGGGACGACGTTTTTGCTGTGTACATAAAAGATTTCAGCCTCTGAACCTATAGCATTTTACTTTTTATATCTCTTTCTGTATCCAACCCGACTTGCTTGCACCCAACCCAACCCAACGCGCTTTCGAATTTAATACAACGTCGGGAATAACCTTTAAGCTTGGTGCGGTTTCATAGATATTACAAAGGTCTTTACTTTCACTTGATACGATTCCATGACGTAATCTAGATTTTGACGTAATATATTCGCGATATCTATGAAAGTACCCGGGAATTCTGCCTATATATCAGTTGCTAGGCCTTTGCCTAGCTTGGTATATCCAATATAAAAGTTATTTCTACTTTGGGTCGGCTAGCTTTTTATATGAAACTTCGTAAGCGCGCCGCGTACAAGAACGACGGTATGTTGGGTATAACGAAAAAAAAACTAGAAAAATTTGTAAAGTGCACTTAGAGGAAATAACACAGGAGGCCAATAAGTTTCTGAGCTTTTTTTTAGGTTAGGTTAGCCTGAAAAGAGTACTATAGGGTTCAACTTTAGGCCCTGACTTTTATTACTGGTTATATTCTAAGCCTGGTGGTTTTTAGGTGAAATAATCTGGTCTAATCTTAACTTAGGCCTATTTTCGCCTATTTTTGTTTTTACCCAATTAGTTTGTCGTTGAAGTACATAATTTAAGGTATAGAGACTTCCTTCCATGAATTTTCCTGCGAAAATGCATGTCCCAAAGCATCGTTACTATACTTCAATTAATGGACTAGCATCGGCACGCTTCCTAGATTACTATTGCAAAAAGTACATTTGTTGGTCTATCTCGATTCCTGGATGGTTGGTTGGTAGTTGGTCAAGGCCCCAAATATAAAGCTTTCGGTTAAATTATCCCTCTTATTTTTGGCGGGAAATGTGGGGCCCCTATAGTCCTAGTTATTTCTGGCATCTTGGGCATTATGTAAGTTTTGCTTATAGCGTAAAGCCCCCTTAGCTTTCCCGGGGGCTTATTGGGTTACCGTATACCGTACTGTACGGAGAATCTGGCCCCTAGATTGAGGTAGTTTGGGGGCCCCCAGCAACTCAATCTATTCCTCTCCTAAGACCCAGTAATCACTGCATGCCCCGAAATGGAAAGCCAGAGTTAATCGAAAAAAGGAAATTCGTATTACCGAGAATTCTTCGCGTCGAGAATCGTCTGCTTCTATATATAGAATATAGGACCCACCCCCATCTATAGGGAAAAAAGAATCCCAAGTTCCGAAGCAATGGGGGCCCAAAAAAAAATAACCCTTCTCTTTATTGGATTCCTCCAAGTATTAGCTTCTTGTTTCAATCGGAATTTGCAACGCTTATAATACTGTATTATTATTTCTACAGTTAAGGGGCGTATAGAAATGGATTATTATCTCCACTCGCGGTATATTAAGCTCTTAATATTTTCTGGGTTTCTTTGGGGTTCTCTGGGGCCCTTTAGCCTAGACCCGTTCCCCTCTTCCATATAAAGAAACGGAGCCCCATCTGATAAGTGTGTTTTATTTTCATAACCCTCTTCCATAGATAAATTGACCTTTTAGGCGATAAAGAGAAAAGGACCCAAGAGAGGACCCCCCAATTCCTTTTATGACGTAACCCTTCGCCAGTTCACGATTGGCTTAATTAGATTATAACTAGGTGTACTTGTAGAGAATAATATCCATTAACAAAGGTATATAGTTTAGTTATTTGTGAAAAAACATTACATGGGAAAAAAATTCAAGGTAATACCGTTCGTTAAAGAGTCGAATTAAAAAATCTTACTGCTGCTAAAAAGGCGAGCAAAATAAATAGGAATTCTGGATGTTGAAAACACCTGCCACCTTGAATCATTTTTTTCGGCTTCTTCTGGTATAGTTTAGCTTTCTTCTTCATCTATCTACGCGGGTATGATGAGTATGAGCCCAGTTAAATGGCGACCATTTTCTGGCCCCGGGGCAAACCAAACCCGAAATCCATTGAGCTACCCCTCCCTGCATTTTTACTAAACTTCTTTTTCTTAACGCGGGCATCCGTCGGAGGTACATATATATAAAAAAAATTTGATAGCGCCAAAACTAAACTTTACATTTCGTTGTATGGAATTGCCATGCTATAAAAAATTTAAAACATCCTCCTTTTTAGCCCTGGGCCAAATTTCCTTACCAGACTTGCGCGTCCCCCCTCCGTACATCATAGAAACATTTTTCTTTTACTTTCTTTCGCGTTACGTAAAGAGTCTGTCTCTCTTTTTAAAAGAGGGTCCATTATCTAAAGTAGCGTCTCATAGATTTGTTTTTTTTTCTTTTAAAATGCACGGGTCTATTTCTTTTTGTCTGTCTGTTTGTAACGCTTCTTGTTAGTTGTCATAGATGGCGTGTCGAAGTGTTTTCTCGCGCCAGTTTTAAAAGTATTGAAGCAACACGAGAGACCATTATCTACAGTAGCTCCTCGTCTGTTTGTTTTCTAAAAACTATTTATCTGTCTGAATGTAACGCTTCTTCTTGTTAGTTATCATAGATGGCGTGTCGAAGGGTTTTACGCGCCTATTTTAAAAATATTGAAGCGGGGAGTGTTTCAGATTAGAGTAGAAACGAGGATATATGATTAAATTAGTGACTGTATTCAGATGTTATTATAACTAACATTTATATACTTCTGGTGGTCTTGAATAGAAAGTAAAACTTAATTTTTGAGGGTTGACTTAAGGGCTGAATAATTACTTGCTTGAAAGGATGCGGCCTTTCAAGTAACTACGAGATTATTCAATAGAGAGACTAAGCCAAACATTTTTAAATTCTTCTTAAACCTTCTAAATTTGAGCCATAGGGCATTTTTCAATATTAAAAATATCCAAAGGATATTACATTATTTTGTTATCCGAGTGAATAATAGATTTAGTAACTATGATGAACCAACAACCTTCATTCTATATCGAAAAATCTGCATATATTCAATTATAATTAGCTTGGAGCGAGGCATCTGTTCCCAGTCCTTTTAGCATATCATTGAAAAATAAAATTATTACAAACCCCGAAGCCAAAATCAAAGTACACAAACACCAAACAGATCCCCCGTATTCCCAAAATAAACGTAGCTTGAATTTCATTTCAAATCTCAATTAAATCCCTGCGGTGTGAATTTGAATTTTAGAAACTACCTCGAACCAGAAGGGGATAATAGAAGAAGGATGTCACTCTGTTTCCTCTTTATACTCTAGTTATGTAACATGATTCTTCCCTCGCTCATGCATCTTTTTGTTTGCTATGCTTCTCATCAAACTTCAGATGGACATCGCACCGTGTAGTGAATTCATTAACTGTTTGGTGCTAAATCCTCAGCAATCAACCCACAAACCTTGATTGTCTTGACGTGGGGCAAAAATCCACAAGCGCAAATAGTTAAGAGTTAATAGAGTAATGGTGAGGGGAACTATTTATCGCGTGTGTGATTCTGTTTAGTAACATTGCTCCAAATGTAAAATGATGTTGGGAAGAATGTTAGTTACCACGCTTTGTGGTACACTTCTCTCGAAGAGAAGTATTATATACTTCTGCTCGCCCGAATGTTTACTTTTCGTCTTTGGTATCATCTTCATATTTTCCTCGCTAGATTAGTTCTCTCGACGCAAGAACGAGGTGCTAACAACCAAACTCTCATAATTATAAGATCATATTAATATATTTAGTTATTAAATAAATAAATAATTCTTCAAAATTCGGTTTGTAAGTTTTCATATCGTGAATATAACCTCGGATGTAAGCTAAGCCTCGGTCTGGAAAATTTTAACTGTATATATTACCTAATTCTTAAATTTTCTTGGATTGACATCCGTGAAAACCGGTTGGCTTAATGTCTACTATACAGACGCTTAGTTGGCCCAAAATTTTAAGGGGGCTTCGAAGAATTTAAACACTTGGTATATATCATTAATCAAAAGTGGTAAACGAATTTGCTTTGCCACCTTCGTATAGAAACTTCTTATAATTATATTTGTCATCCTAAGCTATACGCAACTCTGGTTTTAATAAATGATTTAAAAAATGGTTCAACCGCTCTAATCGAAATTAAATTGAACGAAAGAATGTTAGACGCTTGAATTATAATATCTTAGCATCAATCTAGAATTATTTCTAATGTGCTAAGGTAGTATTAGAAGTTGTTTTCTTTGCCAAAGCTGCCTGCCACTCAAAATCCGGAGCGTTGGATTTATCCTTAACGGGCTGGTATTGCAAATTCCGGTTGGATCGAGGGTTAGGCTGTATAGAAAGCTCCGAGTTTTAATTGGATAAAAGCTAATGAGACTGGTTCCTTACTTTACTAATAGCTTTTTGGTCTACCCCAAACCTAATATTAACAAAATTTTATTTTTACAAGATTGCCTTTTCCTTTTTAAAGAATGGCTAATTATTTTTTTTGGTAAGATATTTTACAAAAAATAATTTATAAACTGAAAACTATCCTTGCTTTTAATAATTCTCAGAAGGGGATTTTTGCCAAAGTTCTTTTGATGTATTTTTTTTTTTTATTTTCATATTTTTTAATAAAAGCAAGAAAATGAATTTTCCATAGCTTAAGAAAGCGAGCTAGAGAGAGAGAGAGAGCGACAAGTGGTGGTGATACAGTAATTTTAGTCCCAGGAGTATAAAAGAGTGGAATTGAAAGATTAAAGAGTTTCTCAAAATGCACGATGCTCTATATACATATATATACCAAATTTGGAATTTTTCCTCTTTTCCATGATCCATCTTTCTGTTCTTTGAATGGAGTTACATTTAAGTAAATTGAACTAATAGGCACTGGCATAATTTAGATGGGTTTAATATCTAAGGTTTAAACCCCTTTTCCCCCATCATTTTCTCATTACAACTTTTGAAATAAATGCAAATTTAACTTTAGGGAAAAAGAACTAAAAAAAAAATTCTTTTAATAATTTTTTTTTCTTCTTTCTTGAAATCCTGGTCTTTCTTCTTTTTATTCCTTAAAAACGAGAACTTTTCTCATCTTATTCTTCTTGGCTTTTCATTCAGGTCAGCTTAGCGTTGAAAGGAATCATAGAAACCATAGGGGGATACTTGAAAATAATTTTTTTGCAAGGGGAGGGAGGGATGAAGGTAAAAACTTAAAGAACTAAATTCGAAAGCGAGAGAGAGAAAGAGAACGTACGTCTTTGTGCGAAGTTAACATTAGTCTACAGGTTGCTGCAGCATAGGTAGTGGTTGCTGCTGGCCTGTAAAACTGGTAAGGTTTGGGTTAGGAAATGTAATAGAGAGAGGGAGGGAGATGATGGTTGGTAACGCTCGTTACAAAAGACACTCTGAAATAACGGCTTTATAATTGAATTAGGAAAAAAAGGAGGCGTCTGAAATAGCTAGGTTTCTTTTTGCACCAAAAACATACCGCCGCCCTTTACTCGCGTTAACTCACAAAAAAGTCTAGAAAAACGCCTACTCTTTACAGTATTAATGCTTGTAATCAACGCAACGTAAGTCTAAAAGTAACGATTAAGGCATGGAGATGTACAATACCTTAATGTATTAACCAGATTATCACATCCACGCGACCATATTTTACTTTTCAATTTACGAAAATAATGAAAAATAAGAAAATATTAATTTACACCCTGGGTGTAACGGTTAACTTAGATAAATAATTTAAAAATAAATCCCACACTCTATTAAGTTAATTACTTAACTCAAACACAAATTACTTTTTTTTCTTTTTTAGAGATAGAGAAGTTAATATATTTTTAATTGCTTTTCATCGGTTTGGTAGAAGTCTTTTGATAATTGGTTAAAAAAAAAAGTTGATAAGCGGTCGAAATCTCGTTCATTTGGTTAAATAATCGGTTAAAATCGGTGTCAGTTCCAATAAAACTTCGATATCGGGCATCACTAGTAATATGTTTAATTGCTTTTCAATGCGAGTCACGTGACCCCCTTGAAACTTTGTAGAACACCCCCTATAGAAGACTCGGAATAGCGCAAGGGACTCTTGGGATCTTAGACTAGATCAAAGACGCGGAAATAGAAATTATGTCAAAGGTTTTCTTTTTTTTATATATGTCCCAATCGCTTCGTTTCTTTTCGTTACGCATTCTGAGGGGTTTCCCTCCACCCCATAGGGAAACGCTGGTAGTGTTTTTACCGCTGGAAAAAAGAAAGCGTCTCTTTTCCAGGAATGCGGGATGATGCGGTGAGAGGATGGAAGAGATAGGGATTGTAAGAGGAGAGTCAGTCGTACGCCCCCACTCCTGAAAAGATCCGATTACAGTCTTCTCGTAAGCAAAGCTTACCGGCTTATTTCCTTCCTCCGAATGTGTGTGTAAGGGTTCGACGAAATCCGCATCCGCGCTGCTGTAGCTTGTAACCAATGATACGAGTCAATTTTGAAACATGATGTTATGGTATTCTTTTTGGATATGAATGTCACATTACTATAAATAGTGTTTCAGCGCATGCGTATTGCTTTATAACAGAACGTCAGACTTTATATAAGGTAAATAATTCTTTGGATGAGAATTAAGAGTTATTTCTTAGCAAATATCCGGATATATCGATTAAGTTCCGGTCCGTATGGAGGAGGTCAAGATATTTTGTAAATGTTATTTTAGGATATCAGTCTGTTTGCCAATCTAGCAATACAAGTAGCCCTTCCTGTATTATACCGGATAAAGTGGGTTTGGTCTGCCACTAACACTCTTATTTCCAGCCTTTTCGTATATGGTCACACGCTTCATTAAGGTTGCGTCCTATTCGATCCATTGCAATCATTGATTGCGTCTTCTTTCTTCTCCTTTAGGTCTCCCGCATGTCTTCCTTTTAGATCGGTAAATATAGAGAGAAAGAGAGAGAGAGAGACAAAAGACAGACAAAGCGATTGAAAAGTAGTATAAGAAAATCAATTTTTCATCATTTCGGTTTCGGACCATTTAATGGGGAATCGTCCTGTCCACCCCTTCCTTCCACCCTCTGTACCCATCTCCCGCCTTTTCGATTGTTCAATTTAACCCCTTTGGTCCAATTTCTCCTTTTCCTTGTATTTCCCGCGATGTTGTTGCCAACACAAGTACAAGACGATGGAAATAAAAAAGAAGTGTGTTTTCGAAGCTAGAGGAAGTTGGTTTGGCACGATTCCCCATGGTTTTATCGACAAATATAACAACAAGGGTTTTCTAAGCCTTGGCGAAAGAAACAAACAATTTTATCCCCATAGCGTAGCCCGTAATTCATTGTTTTCCTTCATAAAAAGAAAAAAAGGGAAAGTTAACGTTATCTTTTCCCGACTGTTTTCCCCCAAAGCGATGAAAAATGTTCACATTTTTAGACCAAATTCGACGACTTCCTTTATTTATTTATGGATTGGGTTTTTTTCTTAATGGATTTAAAGCTAAGGTTAAGGTGTAGGCTTATACCAACCAAGACTACAACTGTTTGTTGGACTTTAGTATTTCTTTAAAATGATAAATTCAATTGCTAGAATCTCATTGCTTGCTTTTTGGATAAACACAATGAGGCGATAAAAATATACCAAAAAAGACAATCACACTTCGTTCTATATTTTTTAAAGGGGTGTTACCCAAAAAATAATCATAAGAAGAAAAAAAATGTCAGTTCGATTTGGACACTGTTACATTGATCACTTCCGGTTCAACGAGTTTAAGAAGCGGGATGGATTCCTTTTTTGCTTTACGAAAACCAAATTCACGCGGCAACTCTGATAAGAAAAACAAAAAGTATGACTGCAAGGTTTTTCAATAAGAATCCATAATTTCATTCAATACTACCTTACTTCTTAAAAAGGCATGTAGAAAATGCAGTCCCTTGCCTTTCTTATTAGTAGCGGGTTAGATTGAAAAAAATATATTTTAGGGGTGTTTTTCGGTGCGTTAAAGCGAGTAAGATTCAGTTTTGACTTGGGAGTTTCTTCTTTTTTTTATCAATAAAAATGTCAACCAATTTTGGCCTAATATTGATAAAAAGTTTAAAGAAAACTGTCTTTAAGTTGCGGGCTAGGTAAGCGTCCATTTTCGGGTAGGATAACTTCTAAAACGGATTCCTTTAAGGCCTGTTATACTTCATCCCCTATCTAGTGGATTTTCGAACTGAACTAGTTTTAAGGGATGTGGAAAAATTGGGGACGAATAAAAATGGGACCACGCGCGGGTAAAAGATGGAGTCTCTCTCTCTCCTTCATCCCCCTTTTTTTTCTTCTTCTTTTTGGGAAGACCAAGAGCAGGAAGAGCAGTTTTTGGAGAAGAGTTGAAATCGTTTCATCCATCCCCAGTTTGCCACGAATGCGATGCTAAAGTATGAATGATATCCAGGTCTCTACGTAGTGTAAATTAAGATTGGGAATGCTATATAGGCGGCACTAGCCAAAAAGATGTGTGTCGATTCGATGGTATCGATTTATTAGTTTTAAGGGGTTGAGGAATAAATGGACCGATACGGTCAATGGATAAAAATTTTCGAAAATGGCCAACTTTTTTTTTGGTCCGTTCTTTCTTCCTGTGTAAGACTTTCCAACCCATTTTTTTATATTTTTTTCATCTCAACTAACCAAGGAACCTTTTTAAAAATATCCACCATCCTTTACTTCCTAAAAATTGATCTTTTAAAATGTCGATAACTTTTAATTATCAGTTAAGATTGAAACTAGGTATTATCGATTTATTTTTAAAAACAAGTTGGAAGTTAAGAACCGGGTATGTTAATTATTGTTTCGCATTGAAAATCCAAAACATTCTGGAGCTTGTAGTTTCGTTCTGTCTCGATGTTGGCTTTCTCTCTCGGAGCCACAGACTTTGGGACGGGTCCTTTCTACTTATTGGTACGCCAAGACTCTAGTGGAGCGTTGGTAGCGGAGCTTTATCACCTTTCCGCAACATTAGCGTCGATGGCGAAAGCTATATAGAGAAGTTAAGCGGAATACTTCCCTCCTCTGCTTCAGCTAGACTATTTTTTTTTCTTGCGAACCCTCAAATAAGAGGGAAAGAGATCACGGGTCCAGATAGTGATGGAGTCACTCATCCTCCGTTCAAGTAGAGACGAGCTAACCAAACGCTAAAGAGAACCGTGCTTTTTTTGCCCTGCTATCTCTCAGCACGCGTTTAGGTGCCAAATTCATATAGACCATTTTGATATAAGACTTGAGTTCGAAGACAGTTAGCTTTGGACACGCACGTATTTTTTTTATAGATATTACGTGGAAACATTGTTACACTAATACTATCAACATTGAAATATCAATTTACTTTGGCACTAAGCGCGTGGATGATATGACCCCTAAAGGAATGTTTCCTAGCTGAACAAACACGCTGTGTATCTTTATACATCCCAGCTTCAATCTTCCGTCAGTTTGAAACTGAAGACACGAGAAGAATTTGATGAAGTTTCTAGTTGGGATGAAGAGCTCGCGCGCTCGTGAAGACGGGTGTTTCTTTCACGATAAAAAATGACGTCAAGAAAATTTATCTTTACACGTGAGGTGGGTGCTCCTTGTGTGTGTCTACATCGGGAGTAGTAGTTGTAAAACAAAGGGTGCATAGAGCGGAAGAAAATCATTTCATTATGCTATATAGAAAACGTGTTAGCGGAAACGAATAGAATTACGAACACATTGGACCGTTTTAATCTCGACTCCTTGTGTAATTTTCTTCACAGGGTTGAGGGTACCCTATCCCGTGTTATATTAATAAAGAACCAAAGGCGGTGTACCAACCATACGTAGTTCAGGCTCGAAATGGTCTGTAGTTTGTCGCCCTAAGGGGTCGTGAAACTATTCCTACGGTTACTATGGGCATGTCCCATCTTTTTTTTTTCTCTTCCAGTAAAAGACTAGTGCGGCTCGTTCCTCGGGGTAGTATAGGGATGGGTAGCCAACCAAGCGCGAGAAGGGGGTCCATTGTTTTGATTACCTTTCAGACGCCTTGATAAATGTCCGAGTCATTGGAAAAGAGGAAAGTGTCCCGTTGAGCGCGAGTAGATTACTTATAGGCAAGGGAACAACCCAAACCAATCTAGCTAACCATCCATTCATAGTTTGTCCTTTTATTACGTCTATCCTAAAATAATTGACCCATTTTTCCTTCAGCGGCTCTTTCAAATCACACAATACCTTCCCAAACTTTACCTCTTAATATCCTAGGCACCCAAACCCAAGGTCGACGACGAGAAACTTTCTAGACTTGGCGGATGGTCTGTTATGGTTCGTCTTCACCTATCCAATTGGGGAAATACCTCAGACCAAAATACCTCGTCTTCGGTTAGGTTATAAGATATCCATCCAAGCGTTACTAAGCCCCCCTTCTACTGATGATGAGAGCTTGAAAAACCGTGAGAGGAAAAGCCCCCTAGAAATCCTTCTCTTGATACGTCATTACGGTAAAAGCATTGAAGCAATCGCGTCATATCAAACCCAAAACCTTCATCATACCCATCCCCTATTCGCGTTTCTTTCACTCTCTCTCTCTCTCTCTCGCTCGACCAAGTCCTAACACCGATCCCGATTCTCCTCTTCTTGGAGCTCCGGAGAGAGTCAGAGAAAAACGGATCTGGATGCTGTAACCTAGGCGACAGTGTGTGTGTGTGTGGTTAGATACCCTTTAGTGGAAGGATTATTTCCAAATCAATACGTTCGTGGCTTTCGAAACATTATGTAACTTAGTTACTTATACCAACCTTTCCTCGTCGTGATGCTATCCCTTTAAAAAAAAAGAATGAAAGCGCAAGGGTACAGAATCCATTTGGGATTTGGATTTAAACAATTCTAACTTTTGGGATAAAACCCTTAATCCGCGGTTGAAAGCCGACTAGCCGAGCTGAAAGGGGAATTTCGTTTTCGTTTTTGAGGTCCCCACTTGGGTTTTACCTCAATCTAGGTAGATGGAAAAGAGATATCGCAACGTGATATCACCATGGGATGGAAAACTTACCGTCTAAACCTATTTTGTTTTTATATTGGTTTGGGGGTTTTCTCCTCTCTTCTCTTTTCCTCAATCCTTCCATTAGGTTTACTTGTATTGCAAAATGGGGCAAACGATTTTCTTGGGTCCTTGTACTACGGTACAACAGGAACACACAGTGGCAAGGCCCTACTCCAGTTTTCTTGATGGAATCAAAACACAATTTATTTTCCAAGCCGTATCGCCGGCCGGCGTATGCTGATTTTTTTTTTTTTTCAGGGACTGTGTTTTCTTTCTATTTTATACTGTCTAAAAGAACCAGAGCTCAGCCAGGGCTTTTTGGAATACATATCGATCGCGGCTGCTTTATAGGCGTAATTTTTTTGATATGGATTTCGTGATCGCGGTGGATCCATGTTTAGGGCTTGAAAGTTTTGTCTGCATTTATTTATTTAACCCCGAGGATAGATGAATAGAAAGTCTGCCGCGTTTTGTCTGCGATGTCCATGATCTCGGCTCAGGAAATGCGGTTAGGTTTTCATTTTTAATATTTTTATAAACTTTGGAAACTAAATTTATATATTTACCGGATACTATACAGGGTGGTTTTGATAAGTGTGCCATAAATTAATGGGTGTGTTCTTTGGGTCAACTGAGTAGAAAGGGTCAAAGAATATGCTGGGGAGATAAGAACTCCCAAACATTCATTGGGCCCAGAAACAAGACTATATTCCTACATGTGACGTAATTAGCTTTACTTTACCAGCGTACGTTCACTTCTGCACATTTAAAATTACACTTTAATGACATTCTTAGATTGATCATTGAACAGAATGGAATTGTTATATAATTAAATTATAATTGTACACCTCGTGTTTTTTGACACTTTCCACTCGGTTTGACCCAAAGAACACAATACCCTCTTTAAATAATGGCAGACTTATCAGAATCAGAAACACACTGTATAGCAGACGAATTTATTCTTAATTCGTCTACTTCAAGGAAGTTAGACTTAGAAAAACTTCGATGTATAAAAAGGAATCAACAGAGAACTATATAGTTGTTTTGGTCAATTTTATGTATCTCTTGTTTGTTTCTTGATTATATAGTTTTTATTTCGCTAGCCCTTTTTTAGCAACCGTACGAGCGTGAATTTATTGAAATATTCTCTTGAATAATAGATAAGTATTATTTCTCTCTCTCTCTCTCTCGTATTGCCTTAAGGCGATGCTTTTCTTACAAACCTTAAGGATCATATATTCTCAGCGGATTTGAATATTTTCCTTGAACTAGCTAGCGTCGAAAGAAAATCGAATTATAAAAGTTTGCCAAAGGAAACGAACCGTTTATTCGCGTTTATCGGCAAAGTATTTTTGAACTATTTTTGCCTGCAACTCTTTTCAACTTCTTATTTCTGTGTATATACATGAATACTAAGCCTTGGCCTTCTAAAAACATATGTATATTTTTTTTTCTCGTCGAGTTAGAGCCTTATTTCAACTTGTCTGAGCACCAACGTACGTTAAGGAAATTCGATTTTAAAAAAAAAGAAACTGGGCTTACGTAGTCTATGGAACTGAATACTATAAAGGATTTAAATATTAAATGACTAGTTCGTCAGGTACCTAACCAACCGTATTAAAACTATTCAAGCGCTTAATTAAAGTTAAATGAACCAAATTTGATACCCAGTATCGAAATATTTATTTCAACCGTATACCGTAAAGAATATTGGCAGTATACCTTTGAATTTATTATTGCAGGGTTATGAATAAATAGTTAAAGGGCATGCGCATGCGCCATTTCCGGACCCCAAAGATATTTCCTATTTTTCGTCAGCGGCGTGACTGGAGGGTATTGGCTATACTATTATGAGATCGGGAGCGAAATTGTTATTGACGAAATAGATGTCAACGTTAGAGGAGTGCGGGAGGACAGAACTGCCAGGCAAGTCGCTAATAGGCTGACGCTAAAAGCACTTTCCGATAAAGGGAAGGGGGAGAAAAAATTCATTTCGTTCTATAAAGAAAAACGTTATTTAGCGTTACCGTTAAGCAACGCGTGCGGAAGGCACCGTTCTATATTTATCCAAATAGAGCCAACGCGTTCAAAGTCACGAGGGCTTCTGTTTCTGACTAGCGTATATTTCTCTTTTGCGCCCTAATATCACTACATTGACTCCGATACGTCAAATACAACTGTGTGTACCCTCGTCAAGGACTCGACGCCCGAATCGTTGGTGCAAAAAAGACGAGGCGAACCTGTCATCAAGACTCCTCTCGCAATTGCTTCAGCAACAGACGGTTGCGTATGTCTCCGCGCCTGTATATTATGACCAACTCCTATAGTTTTAGGGTTCGGCCACTAAGTTGAAACGAATGCGTCTTAAGGCGTTAGTTCCATTGTGGACAAACGCATCGATATCTTAGGGCGGAAGGGAAACCGTGTAGTTGTATAGAAAAAGTAGCGAATGTTAGCTCCGCTTGGCTGGGTGCTAGCTGACCGGTCTGTCTAGTTGACCCACGGAGATGACGTGGGTGGATCAAAATTGGAGGGTTGGACGCACCAAGAGGCTGACCAGTCTCTCTTCCATGGCCAGCGATATCGTTCCCCACTAAAAACCCTTTTCTTCCACAACCGTTCGGATTTTTCCAAAGAGAGCTATAGCCACCTTGGTTTTTCTGGCGTCATATTGTACCGTAGTTGATGCCAGAAGCCACGAGGTTTCGATAGTAGGGCACGATGCCTTCAGTTTGGATTTATTTGGACTCGAGAAAAGGATGAAGCGGTTGCCGAAACCTTGCAAAGATTGATCGGTGAACGCCAAAGCAGTTAGGAAAAGGGACTATTGATTTCGTGTCGACATTGCCATCAGACTTCTCATCCTCCTCTTTTATCCCGGATGCTCTAGCGCTTCTTTCATTTCTTTGTCTTCGTCCATCTTTCTCAGTGAACAAAGATAAAGCCACTGGAATGAAGATAAAAATGTACGAAGTTTACCCTTAACTTCATTCAGTTTCTGTGGTTGAACTTAGTACTATCATCTTTTCTCTTTAGAAACGAAACGAAACGAATATCCTCATCGTCTCTCTTTTTCCAATGATCCCTTTCCATCTTTCCCACCCTTCCCCCCCGGTCCATCTCTTGTTTTTAGCATTCGTAACCGAAGAATGGTTGGTTGTTAAGGGCGCACGCATTTACGTTGGTACAATGGTCAAACGCCTTCGAAATAATAATCAACCTCTATTCTTTTCCCCAACTGATTCAATCCTTTTTCCTCTTCCATCCAGCCTCTTAGGATCGCTTTCTTTTCTCCGGATGGGAGGCCCAAAGGAGGAAGAGAGAAATCGCTTCCGACTTTTACGTGATTTCCCAAATTAGAACAGTCTCGATGGTACTTAATTTTTTCGCTTTCTTAGTTTCTCGAGAGAGAGTGGGGTCGCGCTCGACGCTCGCTTCGTCGCGGCGGAGGAAGATGCTTCTCCATCCTTATTCATCCACCCTCTTTCCATCTTCCTTGGCGGTGATAGTGGCGGCAACTTAAGTGTCCACTCCATTGAACCAAATTTTTTCGCCTCCTCACATCTTTTCATTCCAAGATCCCTTCTTGTTTTGGCGGCAAATCGGTTTAAAAAACAGACTGAAAGAAAAGAATCTGGGGCGGTTTTTTTTTTTCTTCTTTTCTTCATCTTCTGATTTCCTCTCATCTTATCATCATCCCCTAAGGTAACATTGACAAATTGGAAGTTGATAAAATGAAGTAAATGTTCGCCTGAAGATTGAAATTACGCTGGAGACATTGTAAATACCTTTAAATTATCAACTGCGGATCAATTTGAAGGACGTTTTTTTGAAAGTACGCGAGTAGTTAGTTAAAGTTTATTCCTACTAGTCGCCGAGTGTGGTCCTCGAAAATTTCACTTCAGTACATTGGTTTGGTCCAAGGCCTAACTTTACTTATCCGATGGAGGGGATGGTTTTCGTTTGAGAGCTTTGGCGTCTCTACTTAAAAGCGCGTCTTTTCATGCGTGTAATTGCTCTCTTCAAAGTTTTCGCCGACTCCTAATCCTCCATTGGCCGTTGCCATAGATACGCCAGTCACATCAAAGAATATCGTTTAAATACCAGTATCTATCCCTCTTAAAGGTCCAAGCTCGAGTCCACCATCCTTTGGGAAATAGTTCGGTGTCGCTTAAGAGTGGACCTTATCGTTGACACCTTTACCTATTCGATCAGGAGTATAATCTCTATTGAAATTCGTAATACAAGTTAGTTAAAATTCTTGGCTGGGTTTCTTTTTTGCCCATACACGTGGCATTTAAAATCATTTCGTTGTAGAACGCTTGCTTTTGTTAGCCTATTGTTGAATTTAAGTACTGTATAAACGTTAATATCCGATTTGGGCGATCCAATCCCCGAAAAACTGAATCACAGTTAACTACTTACGATGTGTACCACTCTGTTTAAGTAACTCTACGATATTAGGGGAAGGTGAAAGAGCTAATAGGAAGGGTGTTTAAAATGCCACCCCCTAACAGCTTTACACACATTAAATCTAATAACTTAAACAAAGCACGAGGTGTCTCCCTCCATCATAGCGCGTGATGTCGCGTGCATGCCAGACTCGGGTTGCGCAAAAACCCACGTCATGCACTTGTCCAGGAGTTTCTGTACGTTTCTTATAACGAAAGAGGGTTTCATTCGCTGACAAGTAAGGGAAGTCAATATGTTATTTTTCTATCCACGACGAACACGACATATTCGGTTATTAAATTTCTCCCAGTTTGAAAGTCCCTGGTGTTTTTTAGCTCGGGGTGCAAATATACTGGCTTTCGCGTAACGGGTGTTAGCTGGTGTTAGACCCTGTTTTGGATGGATTTTGAGCGTAGCAGCTATCCTAGCTGTCTTTAGGGAGTACGAAATTTCGGTCCCCCTTATTTCTAATATTTTTGGGGATTGAGCTAGCTAAGGTTGATGTCCCATAGGCGTGACTCATACGCGTCATAGAGGAGAGTAAAGACAGTGCATGTGGTATGTATGTCCCAACTCCTCCTCGTTCCAAAGACTAGACCGTTCCGATCCCTCCTACCTATATGACTCTAAATATGAAATATTATACATTAAGTTTCAAAGTCAAGAATGCAACGAATACCGAGACGGGTTAGGGGTTCAGATACCGTGTATGAATTAGCTTTGATTTAAGTGTAATCTGGTGTTGGAATGGACGTGGAATAGGCTTTATGTTTAGAGCAAAGTTGGGTGGAGATTGGAATGAGGTGGTAGGCGAACACTATCGGATCTTGTCTAAAAAGAAAAATCGATTCAAATCACAGCCCCGCGCGTGAATTTTAAGCCGCTTGCTTCGTAATAGTTATCGTGGTGTCAGTTTTTAGAGAAAGAAGGGTCTCGATCTACTTGGAAATGAGGCACGAACCCCCGTTGCATGCCTTACTTAAGTACTCTTGTAGGATGGGTATAGTAGTTAATGCGTATCGATTCGCCCGAGTCCTAGCTAGGGCATTGGAGCTAGAACTCGGTGGGTTGCCGTAGATTTTTATCCTGTTGGCGCGGTGGTGGTGGTGTACGTTATTGTTAAATAGGTTTTAATGCAAATGAGCCGCGAATGAATGGATTTCGTGGAAGCTATACTAATATATATATAGGGGTCGTTAACGCTGTGAAAATTGATCCCCTGGAATCGTATCTTCGCGTGACGATTAGCCGTGACAAAAAGGAGAACTAAAAACGAATATGATTTCTTTTTTTTTATTCTCTCTCTTTTATTATTATTATTATTATCATTTTGCGTTCCTCCTTCGATATAATTATTCCAACTTCGTGATTTGAATGGCATAGATCGTGAATTGTGTTAAGCCCGTCGTCCACACACTCGTTTACGTGAATAGAACGTGGTGTTTGACCATCTTCATTTCTTAAGACGGGAGGAACATTGATGGGTATGTTGACAACGAAGACGTTCGATATGGGTTCAAGCGAAGGAGTTCATGGTGTAAAGGTGACTTTGAAGCCCTATCTAACTTCTTTGTTATCCACATACCATATCTTGACCCCATCTCATGGAGACGATACTGTAACCGTCCCGTCTCATCAAGAGCGACTCGCGACTCGTCGAATCGCAGTCGTAATAAGCTTGTTTAATGATTGACTGCAAATCAAAATTGAAATTTGGTTCGCGACGTACGCGACGGGCTTTAATCTAACTGGAAGTCATTAGATTTAGTCGGGCAAGCTGCGAGAATACGAACTATTTTTGCCCTGTGTATAAGATTGAAGGAGAATTGGAGACGGCTTAGAAGTCTGAGTGAGATCTGATATTTCCTTAATGAGCGTTTTTTTTTCTTTACCCTTCTCTTTTTACCGTTAGTCAAAAGTTCTCTTTCATCCGATTTCATCCCCATCCTTTCCCTTCCACCCACCAGTTGGAAAAATAACCCCTAGAACTTTGTTCTTTTTTCTTCTTCTTTCCAACCGAAACTGGGCTAGACAGATGGCGTCCAACTTTTATACTGACTTGTGCATGCGCCATTTCAATTAGGAAAAACGCAGCTCGTGCCTTTTATACTTTGATAATACGTTTCACGCACGCGCTTTAATTTTTTCCAGCACCACCAAGCCTTATTTAAAAATCAAAATTTTTTAGATCAAGGCTTCAAGGCTTAGGAATATACTCTTGGTTTGTTTTTACTCCTTTTTAAAATAGGTTTTTCCGTCTGTACCTTATTAGGTGCACGCACGGTAATCGGATAGTTTTTGCCTTTTAAAATAGTCTTCTCTAATTAACCCGATTCCCTGCGCTGTCGACAAAATCCCTCCTTGATAAAAGGTACGAATTTACTCTCCGTAAAAATAACCTTTGCTTAAATGAAGGAACGTTTTTTTTTCCCTCTTAAATAAGGGATAATGAAGGATCAAGATACTCTAACGAAACTTGAGAAGAACGGGGGCTAAAGTTGACCGTCCGCTGTGGGGATAATCAATTATTTCAGGAGTTAGGCTTTAGTTTAGTTTCTGTGATTTACAGAGCTCCGGAGTTAGGCTTAAGTTGGGTTTTTCTAGGGTACAGAGGTCAAGAGTTAGGCTTAAGTTAGGTTTTTGTGATGTACAGAGGTCAGGAGTTAGGCTTAAGTTAGGTTTCTGTGATGTACAGAGGTCAAGAGTTAGGCTTAAGTTAGGTTTTTGTGATGTACAGAGCTCCAGAGTTAGGCTTAAGTTGGGTTTTTCTAGGGTACAGAGGTCAGGAGTTAGGCTTAAGTTAGGTTTTTGTGATGTACAGAGGTCAGAGTTAGGCTTAAGTTGGGTTTTTGTGATGTACAGAGGTCAGGCTTAAGTTGGGTTTTGTAATTTACAGAGGTCAGGAGTTAGGCTTAAGTTGGGTTTCTGTGATGTACCGAGCTCAAGAGTAGGGCTTATGTTGGGTTTCTGTGATGTACCGAGCTCAAAAGTAGGGCTTAAGTTAGGTTTCTATGACGCACAGAAGAGCTCAGTAGTTAGGCTTAGGTTAGCTTATTCCTCTGAAGTACAGGGCCAAGGAATTGGACTCTCTTAAGTTAGATTTCTTTGATGTACAGGCGAGTAATTTTTAATAAGAAAATTTCTTTTGTTACTAATCGTTAACTCCCTGGGCTAGATTAAGAAACCCGGGCATTAAAACTCTTCAATTCTTAATTCCCGCAGGGTAAATTATCCGTTATTAGAAAATATAATTCCTCTTGTGAAACCAGCTTTAATTTTTATTTCCTGCCTTATTCGTGAGGGATTTTTTTATTTAAATGGACAATTACTATTTAGAAAGGATACCTCACGAATTATGCTATATGCCTTTCTCAATCTTCTAGTGTTTCTGACAGAATGAGGTTAAACTTACTCTCATTCTACCTCCAAACATAATCCGAAATCTGTTTTTAAAGAGATAGAAAGAAAAAAGAACCATAAGTTGTCTGACCATTATGAGAAAATTGTGCCATAACCTCAACTTTTAACTGACTAACTATATACCGCTTAAATCTGGATTTCAGTGGGAAAGAAATTAAAAAAAGTAATCCACCCAAGCCAAAATATTAAGGTGTGGTTTATGGTATGGGTGCTAAGGCGCACAATTAAGCAATCCTTGTTAATTCAAAAGTACAAGTGACCCGAATAATTTTTGTATAAATATATACATTTTTCACACCCCCGCGCCAGTTCCAAATACTCATCGAGTTAAAACCACCCTATTTAAGTTGAGTTTTAGTTTGACCGATATTTAATGATTTATATTATCCGTAATATATGAGTTTAGAAAGTTTAAACAGTTCTAAACAAAGGGGTCATTTTGAAATATTCCATACAGCGTAGGAAAGTTTAACAAATTTAATAATTTTTCTTTATTCTTTATTGAATGAACTTTTAATGTAATACGTGTTCCTCTGCTTTAACCTATTTAGTTAATAATTTATAAGCGGTGTTTAGAAAGTAAGAATTGTTTTACTAGGCCTACGTGAAAACTGGATAGGCGCTTTAGTCCAAGTATTTGAGAGTGTTTATGGTATGGAATTTAAAGAATTAGATTATATGTGCTTTGATAATATTTTGCAAGGGGGTAATATACAGGGTGTTTCTGATAAGTCTGCCATAACTTTAAAGGGTGCATGTGTTCAAAGGGTCAAACTGAGTGTAAAGTGCATCAAAGAACATGGAGTCTGCAACATTTAGTTACCATTTCCTTGTTTTGAGGAATTAATCAATGTTTGAAAGCCCATATCTCCGTTAAATAAATGTTGTTGACACCACGTTCTTGACACTTTTCACTCCCAAAGAACACAAGTACCCTTTTATTTATGGCAGACTTATCAAAAACACTCTGTAGACTGAGGTTTTCAGACAGTTTAAGGTAAGATTAATGAAATTGTGTTTAATGAGATGACAGACCTTACTATGTCTGGAAATACTGCTTAAGTATATGAGTAGCTTAAGAATTCCTTAGAAAAGCTTGCATTCATCTTAGAAACTATTCCGAATCAGAGGCCATCGTCTGAAACTTCAGAATAACAACATATGGGCTGCTGCATGCGGATAATATATTTTTAAATTTAGGATACCCTCTGACCTTAATTATCTTTCTTTTTTAATATTGCAAATTGTGTTTGATACTGGTAGAGAGCGACTTGGGAGGAAGTATAAGTACTTACAAATTCAAGTCCTGTCTTTTGACAATGAAATAGACCCGGGAGAGCAAACAATACGAACCAGGAACCGTGTCGCACCCAGCTGTTGCTATGTCCAAATGTCGCCCTAGCTCTACTTACACTTTTAACGTTCCGTTTAGTCACTAGCCAAAAAAAATCTATTCCGAGTACGATATTCCTGTCAAAGTTATTAATGTCGTCGTTTTACTTCTATTATTTTGTTTGGGGTGTTACAGTGGGTATCGAGATACGTACAGACTATCCGGTATCACTTGGACCTGTTTGTGATGGTTATTTTAGTCCTTTATCACAGTATTCCCAATGACAAGTGACATCGTTAGTTACTTATGCTTAATATTCATTTACGATTTCGTTTAAATAGTCAACTGGGAATAATATAATTATTATGTTGTGGGTTGAAATCGATCGAGTGTGAACGTTACCTACTGTTCCATAAAGGTCCGTTCAGACTAGATCTAAATCTTATGTTCGTTTCGGTGAAGTCGCTTAATTTGACGCGTGTTAACAACTACGTAAAGGTTTCGCGGGTTAAGGTTGAAAATGTTCAGTTTCATTTGGCAGTGTCGAGATGGCACCATGTACTCATTGGCGCCTTTTCTTAGCCATAGCTCACTCAATCTTGTATCGATTACATAATCGATTGAGCTACTTAAGCATTAGCAGACGATATATGAAAGATTTTAGGATTCTTGTCGGTAGATATTTGTTTATTATAGTATTCAAAGTCTCGGTTCTAAAATCACTCGGTTTAGGTCGTCTGCTCTCACATCTGAACGGGGAAATAAATGAACGTACCAACACCATCGAAACGAAATTAACACACAACGACCGACGGGAACTTAAGATTTTATTCTATAGTCTGAATGGGCCTTCACAATCATGAAACGAAATATCGAAAATAATATGGTTTATTCAACGGTCTTCCCTAAGCCTCGGTTATGCAGTGTCTCTTTCCATTTTGTCGCGTGCTCTCTAAGAAGACTATCAAAACCATTCCATCAATTGCTCGCGTGCAAATTTAATGTCACCTGTTACGCTTTTTTTCTATCTTATTCAATGCAGGCAAACTTCCTTTAATAATGGACCGCGGGGGAAGTAAAGCTTTTTCCTACTTCCTAAGTTTCTATATACCTTCCCCAAGGAATAAAGAACGCACCAACGAGAGGGAGAGAGAAAAAAATGCATTTATTACTAGCTACTAAAAGCGTATCGTGCATATTTCATTTGTAGGCAAAAAATGTACCCTTTGCCTTATATTTATGAAGGTAAGGCCATGAAGGACCTCTTTATTTTTGTCGCGTAGTATTAAAAGTTTAGTTGATGGGTGAAGCGGTTATTACAATCTGTATAAGAGGATTAATTAAAAACGTAGCCGAGAGACTCGGTTTTATTTTCGTTCTGGTATATATATAAAAGTTTGTAGAGGGGGGGGGGGTTCTTTATTTTCCCAGTGGGGGCCAAGTAAGGGCAGGGCACTCATTATGAATGGTTAGCTGCCCTCCAATACCATTTTCTTCCCCGCGCGTCACGTGCAACTGACAGATAAGACGACTTTACAAGGACGTAACCGTACCGCGCCAAAAATGCTAGGGGACACCCTAACTTCATTCGTCACTCGGGGTCGTCTGTCCAAGGTAGCTTAGCTGCCAGACAAACTAAAACACAAGCTAAGGCTCCACTCTGACTATATATATACTACAAATTAATTCTTCATGATGACCAGCCACCGTCATCAAAAAGTAGGTCGATTGTCAAAGTCACCTGGTTGTACTTCGTGTCATCCTTTGAACTTTTAACCCCTACAAAAATAATTTAATTTGTTTAGTGTAGATTGATGAGCGTTATTTTTAATTAATATTGTTGAGGTGATTTTAATTTAGAATTAATTACGCGAAATAATTAAGAAATTATTAAATGAAATGGATGACAATATATTGAAAGGTTTTTGCTAACGTAAAAACGAATTTTTTTGGCAGTGTATCAAAAGGTCGGGTTTTAAGCGCTGGCTGAGGGTAGCGAAAGGGGGGGGAATTAAGAAAACTGTATAGCGATCATTTGTAGTCGATTGGCGATGCTGTTCACTTGTACCAAAATGTGATTGAATTATTAAGCCTAACATGCACGTGCATGTACGTAAGCCTTTGCTTCTTCTTTTTAATTTCAATTAATAGTATCGTTTCTAATCATAATTATCTTTTTGTTTATTCTAGGTAAGTGAATCCTGGTTTATTCTGATTTGTTTCTTTTTGAACCACATCTAAAACAAATGGGTTTCGTAAGTCACTATTTTTCTATATTTTAACTTATTTACAACCGTAGATAGGAAGGAGTTGGGACTTGGGTTACAATTTTGAAATAAGAATTTTCCTTTTAACCATCAACCAGGGAACAGTTGGGGTTGGTTGTTTGACTTCAAAGAGCCAGGGCCTAGTTGCTGGCCTGGTGATATCGAGGAGTAGCGTTGGTAGCTAGGCGCCCATTAAAAATCCGATTGTTTTGTCGTGCCTCATTTGGCTTCTCGCGGACCGGGTTGGGGGGGGGTTAACCCCCGAGTTTATATATATATAATGCTTGTCCGCGGTACCAAGGTCCAAGTGACCATTTCAATTCCTCGCCCTCGAGTGACATTTACCACGTAATCCTGGATACGATTGTATGTGTATATGTAGCTGATATAAATGGCTTTAGTTTTAGGGGGTCCAAAGGCCCCCGATTAATGAGCTGACAAGTGAAACACGGCATTAAGCGTGTCGCAGTCCAATAGTCCTTCGCTATTAAAACAACTCTCCCGCCGGTTGCCCTCCCCCCCACTGCCCCTTTTGCTTCGATATTTTAGTAAAAGGTTAATCAGTTATTTATCCCCCCTTGGCTCTTTTCGTAAGGGGGATCTTACCCCGACCCCAACCTTTAACTCTAACACCCCCTCCTTCCGCTTTTCCTCGTTATACCCCCAATCCTCCAGATATTCTCGAATTACTTTGACCGGCAATTAAATGTCCGCCTACATAAGGTTACACTTGGAATTTATTCTGTATATCTCTGAATATTGAACCGAACAGTGTGTATATATGCTTTAAAAGTTCAAAGGTCGAATTTTGGCTGCCTGACGTCAGCATGGTAGACGAGATTTTTTTAGATTAGAGTTTATGGTCAGTTGACGTCATAGCATGGAAGACGGGAAATCACAATTTTCTAGATTAAAGATAATTTTTACATGCATTTTTAAAGAGATTTTTTTTCTTCAATATTCATGGATGTATTAAATAAATTCTTCTGTAAGTTTCTATTCTGCCTATTCGCGTACATCTACATCGTTAGTATAGCGTTACTATTTTAATTTCGGGCCCTGTAACACAATCAAAGCGCCCGAGTTCAAAGGTAAAATTACGCCGAAGTTGTTCGAAAAGGTGAAATTAGTTTTGTGTTCTTTTTGATTTGACGACTTCAGAAGTTCAGAGTAACAAATCCTTGTATAGAATGGGAAAACAATTTTAGATGCAACTGTTCACTGTATACCATAAGATATGTGCCATAAGTATAACACTACCTATACTTTGTAATGCTAGAGACTTACTGAGATCTAGTTCGAGGTAAACAAGCAAGAATTGAAGTCCTACACTCGGTTAGTTTTGCAGGACTTCCATTTTCGTCTGTACTAAGCCTTTGACAGGGCCTCACCAGGCGTCGCTTTACCTCGAATCTATAACCTACGTCACTTCATGACAAGCTCGAGTTTATAACCATTGACAAACTTATGGAACGTATTTTATGAACTTATGCAGATACCCATATAGTGTTTAGAAACATTTAAACAAAACTTATAATTAAATTGAACTCGTGGGAATTAAGGGTTATGGAACTCATTATAATCATCCTAAAAGTTCAAAGTACATTTAACTTTGAATCAAAGCTAAGCAAAGGAAAATCAAATGAAATTCGATATTTGTTTTTCGAAGAAGTAACTTTTGAAACGCGTTGATGTTAGGGGGGCCTTTTCATGGTTATGGGTGTCAGTTTGGAGAAATATGTTTGGGGGGAACGAACGAAATCTATAGGCACTGATTCATCTGCTATAGCTATTCTTCTACTTGTTGAACATCAGGAATGTTACCGCTGTTGGAACGTTAACTTAGAAATATAGAAATAGACTATATACGGATGAAACGAAAAAGAAGAAAAACATAATCGTCGAATGCTTTCATAGATTTTTTGTTCCGAATGGAAAAAAAAATGGATTTATTTCTATGGCGCTATTGAATTGGCTTGGATATTAGCTGGTGAGGAGAAAAAGCGCGAGCGTTATGTAAAAGCTATCAAAACGTCTTGAGATGATGAATGGTCCAGATTCCATCCAATTCCATGAGATCTAACCGCACGAATTCACATTGCGAAGAAAAATAAACCAATCCAACACTCTTCTCTCTCCTAGCTCGCTCTTCGAATGTGTCTAGAGATTGTAGAAGAAAATGGTGCTGGTCAGTCGGTGTCCCCCCCTTCACCTTATGTGTATGTATGTATGGTGTTAGGCTTAGCTAAGCTTGGAAAGCATAATGAAGTTCTTTAAACTTTGACACTTGTTATGTACGTTCCTTGCATCGCTGCTATCTCCGGGTGGCTGATATTATTACTTCTTAGAAATTCTAATAGAATATAGAAATCACGCTGGAACTGTACTCTGTACCTCCAGTAGTGTGTACAGTCGCTATGTATTAAAGGTACCACGATTTTGATATCGAAATAGTCTATTCCCATTTTTTATCGGGGGGGGGGGGTTTAAAAAAATCATAAGTTGGTTTGACGGCTTTCCTTTGTTGGGTTATGAGTTAAGAGAAGTAAAAAAACGTTTGTTTGCCCGCGAGGCACATGCGTTTCTTAGACAGTACCAAATGTTGGTATACCCATGGTATGGTTCTTATCTTAGTGTCAAGTAATATTGACTATAGCAGACACCTTTTGGCAGAATCAGTCATCTACTACGCGAGTTACAAAGAATAAAAGCAGCATTGCAGATAGGCATAGATAAAACTTGTCAAAATTTTTATATGTATTAATATATATTTTCTTTTTAGTTTGCTGCATTCGTGGCTTGGCTATCTTTTAGTACTTTTCTTTCAATCTGGAATCACTTCTTTCAATTCAATTCAATTCTTTAGACGGAGCGATAAGTTAATACGTTTTTTTTTCTTTTTCGAACCCATCTTATTGTAAGCGTATAAAAGGGAATTCATTTTTTCTCTCTTTCTCTCTCTCTCTCTTGGCCCAAGTCAATTTTGTGTTGTTGGTCAGACTTAAATTAGTTATTTACGCATGACCAAGTCCAAAGTCTGTATTAAGGATATGAAGTTAAGCAGATCCTGGCTGCTGGTTTCCGGTTTTGCAATCACGACAACGGTCTTTCTTAGTTTTCTATAGCTACTCGTAGTCTGGTCTCGGCCGCTTTGTAATTAATTACTAGCTGGACAGGATTAATTCTCTAGGCGGGTGACCTCTAACACTCAGACTGAAGCAAGGTGCACAGGGTTGCGAAGGTTTATGGTTGCATCGAAATAATTATGAAATTAATGACTATACTTGGACCTTTAACGTGTTACGAGATTCTTCGTTCCCGGGGAAATGGAGGACATTGGAATCTCTACGACTGTAGACGGTTTAGTATGATTAGTTTTTGATCCAACTAGACTCAACTAGATTATCCAGATCAATATATCGTTCGTCGTGTTGTAAAGGAAATCCACGTGAACCCAGCCATGATATGCAAATTTCTCATGTGCGGGGGTTTGTCTATATAGATTCTAAATGATTATAGAAACTCGTATATACAAATGATCGACTAAATCCAGTTCGCCTAAATAGCGTCATAAGCTTAGGATCTCCTTCCATTCTATGATTGGCAAGGAAAATTTATCCCTCTAGGGAGACTATGTACGTAACCAGAAGGGGATAATGGAAGAAGAATGACACTCTGTATCCTCTATGACATGATTCTTCCAAGGCTCATGCACCTTTTTGTTTGCTCTCGCGCTCGTCAAAATTCAGATAGGCATAGCACCGTGCCAGGGTGAATTCTACAACTGTTTGGTAATACATTCTCAGCAATCAACCCACAAACCTTGATTGTCTTGACGTGGGACAAAAATCCACAAGCGTGCCTTTGGGAATAATTATGATAGAACTATGTATCGCGTATGTGATTTGGTTCAGTAACCTTAGTCCAAATTTAAAATGCTGTTGGGTAGGAAGAATCATGTTACAATTACCCCGCTTTGTGGTACACTTCTCTCGAAGAGAAGTATTATATACTTCTGACGTAACCTAATAGACCAACCAGTATTCGATAGAGAACGAAGCGTGCTATATTGCAGTAATCCCCGAATAATGGGGGAAAAGGGGACTGGCGGATTCGGCACTCGTAGTGTCGTTTTGGTTGACCATTAATTTATCAAAGATTCGTTGGAGAGTGAAACAGTCAAGAACCATCGGGTACACTTGAAAGATTCGATTTATCCCAGTTAATGTAATGAAACGCTGCCCAAAGGTGATAAGTATAACCCACTACCACCGTCACACGCTATTAACACTTAGGAGTCGAACGCGCCTTGAGTTCGTTCGCTTCACCCAAGAATATAGTCTGTATCGTGGTACAGTTTCTATAAAAACCAATGTGTTTTGTAAGGCCGTGTCGATACATTATTAATGAGAGAAATTAATTGATTCGTGATTGTATTGTAGAGTGGAGAGTGCCACGCCACGATTAAATCTTTATGGCGGAAATAAGCCGGCTGTGTACCAAACTTGACGCCTTTAGAGATCGGGCCGGCCTTTCTCTCTCTAAGACATTGTACACAATGGTTGAGAGACGGGCTTGTCGGAAGCGATACAATGGACCAACGGTTAGCGACCGGGCCTTGCACGTGCCATGGCAAGACTCTTAAACGAGCGTCACGTCACTTCGAGCTGCCAACCCTGAACTCACACTCTCTCTCTCTCTCTCTCTCTCTCTCTCTCTCTCTCTCTCTCTCTCTCTCTCTCTCTCTCTCTCTCTCTCTCTCTCTCTCTCACACACACACACACACACCAACCCTTCCTACCTAATACCTTCTTGCCAAGTTTCAAAATTTGGATTTATATTAGACATCATTGGACCAAGTTTATATATAATGTATTCCTAAATAAGGGTTCTAATTAGTTTTAGTCAAGGTGACAGCGCGTAAACGCAGCGTAATAGATTTTGGTTCCATCATGCCCTTGAATCTTTTCTTGAAGGTCATGATGACACACTATTATCGAGGGAAGTGGATCGATTGTTTTTATTTCTTAGATGACAGTCGTTTATGGCGTTAGGATATCAAAAGCTTTAGTTATTTTTGTGTCCGATCACTGGATGGGAATGTGGTGTGGGGTCCGCGTTGAGTGCTTTCTATCTAAACCAAGTAAAACCCGTCCAGCTTCTGATAATAAATTCTCTTTTCGGCTTCTGTTTGCGCCTACACGTATCCACACCATACCCGGAACCCGAGCTAAAAAAGTAGATAAAAGCTCTTTGCGGCGGCTCTATTATGTCCCTTCCATCTCGGGTATAAAACTTCCGTCGAATGTCTCTCCCGCGATGTCCTCTAGCTTTCCTATCTAGGTTATCCAGCTTCTATTGGTTGTTGTTGGTCGTGCGTCGGGAAAAAGAGTGTTTTTATTGGGAAAGAACATCTAGGATCAGAGAGAGAGAGAAAGAGCGTGGAAGCTAGAACCCGACATCAAAAGGAATGATCTGGCGAACGACGCGACGCGCTTGTGACATTCATTTGAACATTAAAGTCCCGATTGAGTTAACACAAATCCATTTATTGCTCCAACTCGAGTTGCGATCTCATAACAGCCCTGGGTAAATTTGTTTTTTTACCGCATATAAGTTCAAAGAGATATCTGTTAAAACGCAAGACCATTTCGAAGGAATTATCAGGTTAACCTTTTGCCTACCCCAATGATGTTTCTGCGCATATCTTCAAAGATCTGGGATGCAATTTCGCTCGATTTGGTCATCGAAATGGTGCATGGAAGCCCATTGAGGCCATCCCTTAATGGCTTCTCGCTCCCTCCCTCTCTCTTTGAGCTAGCAAATCGATTAGTAGTCTTTTAAAAGGGTGGTACACATCTTTCTTCTCATTTGCAAACCATGGTTAACTCATCTCTTTCTCATTTCGGCCTAATTAGTTTTTTATTTTTACTTTTGAGGGGCTTCGTTTCGAACGGTGTTTGGTTTTAAGTTCAAACGGTTCAATTTATGACGCGTTCTGTGTGAAACTGAAACATTATTTGTATTTCATTACTTCTTTATGGATAATATCGACGTGTTTAGACTACATCATCAAACACGTCATAACAATTTTTTTTTTTTCAAATTGATGAATGTGATATTAGGAATATGAAGGATGTTGGGTCTTATATTGAACTTAGAATGCAGTCGTAACGTTACTTCAGCCTGGTTTTTGGTTTTTGAACGTATTGTACCATAAACATGGTCGTCTAATACCCATCTCACGCTCGTTTATACGCGTTTAATGTTTCGTTTAGAACGGCAGTTTATTTCTGTACCGGTATAGTTTAGTTTAGACTGCGGGCTAGACTACTATAAACTTTTAAACGGCCTATATAATGTATTTTCCCGCGTATTTTTATTTTCTTTATACACAATATTACATAAACCATTCTTACCATAAGTTCATAAGATATGTTCATCCATAAGTTTGTCACTGGTTACTGAGAGCTTGGCATGAAGTGATTGAGGTAGGTCATAGATTCTCGTAAAGCGAAGACGGCTGATGAGGTGCAGTCAAAGTCTTAGTACAGACTAAATAGAAAGATGGACTGCAAAACTGACCGAGTGTAGTACTTCAATTCTCGCTTGTCGTAGTTCTCGAACTAGCTCGAGCTGTAATAAAGCAAGTAGTCCACTTAGCCTTGCGAAACCGTATCGTTACCGTTTTAAGTTCGTAAATCATCCGAAAGAGGGCGCCCATTACCTAAGTCCGAAAGCATAGGTTAAGAAACGTTATCAGATGGCGTTCTGTTCGTATTTGGATATGTGACGTTACGTTAACGATACGGTTTCACAAGGCTTAGTGGACTACTTGCTTAATCTCCAGCATTACGAAGTATAAGTGTAATACTTATGGTAGGAACATATCTTATGAACTTAAGATGTTCTTACGTAATGGTTTTCTATTTTTCATTGTGTAGCTAGAGCTGTTCTTCGTCAAGTAATGGGTAAAATAACGGGAATCCCTTGAAACAAATGAAACCATGAGAATAAAAGTTTTTATATTTATATCTCTTTAGTCGTGTCTAAACTTTGCTTGGTTTTCTTTTTGATGTAAATGCTCCAGTGTAGTGTTGAAACAGGATCCTATATGTTACCTTTTTTATCACTCCCTCGCCGGGTATACAACTTTCTATCTATAATTAGGGTTTTTTATACTCTCTCTCGCATTCTGTGGTCAGTTTTTTGCTTAAGAACCTACTTTAGTCTTGAGGGAAGAAGGAAGATTGTGGTTCTGGCCGCGCCGAATATAGCGTGACATTGACGAGGTTACGTGTATAAAATACTGTCTTTTACACCGGTTACCTCTATTATTATCACTTTTCCCAACGAGGCACTTTTTTCCATGATGAAAAAGAGAGCCTCTCTTAACTAGATATGAAATATATTTTAAAAGTTTATTTTAGGAGTAGTAGAAAAGCCCATTTTGGCTAATATGAATTTTGAATATTTTTCTTAAGCCTAGTTTTCATTTTTGAAATAAATTTCGCAGGCGCATTGAAAGTATGTAATGTTACGTGGTTACGTCCTTTGTGAATATTTAACCATTTTTTTAAGCCTTTGTTTCTTAGTTTTGAAATTGCGCGCGAATTTATATTAACAATTGATGGATTAAGGTCACGTGATTCTTATAGCCAAGGCTTAACGATTGAGGTTAGAATCAATTCGGTTGAGGTTTAATGGTCTCTGATACATTGTACATCATCGCTCTCTGCTTTTTCTATTCTGGCTTTTGAAAAAGGTTGACATTTCAGGGTTATTAATCACAGCTACGTAATTTGCATATTTTTGACAGATTATTATTCTTCCCCCCCCCTCCCCATAGCCAAAAAGTAAAAAAGACCTTTCACTAAGGCAGCCCAACCAAAAATATGTAAAATGTCTTCTGGCGCCCAAAAAAACCCATGAAGACTTGAACCTTATTGCCTTCAACCAGGTCTTTGTAAGAACAGTATAACTAAAGTCGTGCATTGATAGGGTGGTCAGAATCAGAACTTTTATTTTTAAAACAGTGACTTACCCCTTGGTACGTAGGTTAGAGCAGCAGCTGTGGTATGAATTTAGGACTATGTTACTTACAGTACATTCTTTTAAAAAGTTGTATTCGCGATATCGAATTCCAACTGACATTTATCGCTGTAGCGTTTTGGAAAAGTATTTCGGAAGGCGGGAATACCCTGTAGGGGTTTTTGGCGGGAGTAGTATATACTTGTTTCCTTAGTGCGGCGGGCGAGTCCTCAGTGTTTTTGGTGGTAGAACTTCCGAAATTTCATTTGATATAAAAGCGTTCCCTGTTTTTCGACATTGAGGGATGTTCTCGAATTCCGATCCCAGCGACCTAGCTGTCCTCCAACTCACTCTCTCTTTCTCTCTCACTCGCTTTGTGGTTTATTCCATGTACAGAGTGGGTCGGAAAAGCAGTTCCACGGAGATTCGTAATCCAGAAGTTTATAAGATATGTTCCTTCCATAAGTTTGTCACTGGTTACAAACTGGAGCTTGTCATAAAGTGACGTAAGTCATAGATTCTCGTAAAGCGACGCCTGGTGAGGCGCTGTTGAAGTCTTACTACGGACAAGAAGTGATATCTAGTTTACTAGGGAGAAGGTATAAATTAGTCACATTTCTAGCTTTATCTCCAGTCCAAACGTAGGTCCGGAGTTAATCCCCGCCTCTAAATTACAACCAGCATCTCATTGGTTCTTGAAAACTGACGTCAGCGCGACGCGAATGACGAAAATTACGCATTTTCCGACTGAAGAGAGGCGAAATAGCCCGGCCTCCTTTTACGTCCCCCCTTGTATTTTGAAAGGGGGACTTGGACTATGGTGCGCGAATTCTTAGGCATCGTAAACCTTCTCCCTAGTAAACTAGATATCCCTTCTTGGTACGGACTAAATAGAAAGATGGACTTCAATATTAACCGAGTGTAGTCAATTCTTACTTGTCGTTCTCGAACTAGCTCTCAGTAAAGTCTCTAGTATTACGAAGTATAGGTAGTGTCATACTTATGGAACATACCTTATAAACGTATGATAATCATAATGACCACGAGGAACTTTGGCTCTAAAGTTTCTGCACGTGCTTCATGTTGTAAATCTTTGGAGCTTTCTTATCTGAACCACTCTGTATATTTATTCCCTTGCCTCTCATACAATCTTATACAAGTTTGAAATGTTTCTATATACGAAGATGTAATTTTGAAGAACATGTAATAATGTTTTCGAGCTTGTTTTCATAAGACTATACTTTTAGTATTTTTTCTTCAAGATCCAATCACGCATTCTTGAACATTCTCGCAAACAATGAACTTTTCTAATTATAAACGTATCTGAATTTTTAAACTTCTTTGATTAAATTAAAAATTAGTTTCATAGGAGAATAAAAAGACGGACGAAGAAACCCTAGATCCAATTTCGCTGCAGTTGTATAAATTTTTAATTGGGTAAATAATTTTAAAAATTCAGTTTCTAATTTAAAACTGGGTATAGCTAGCTTTAGTTTTAAAGTCTGTATTAAAATTTTAGTAAGCTTGCCATAAGATGTTTCTCTCCTATGAGAATTAAACGAATTAGTAATGAAAGTTTACTTTTCTTAGTACTAAATTAGCTCTGATTTATAAAAATATACACTAGGATTAGGTATTAACACTGCTTATTGCACTCTGGCCATACAGGGAGTTACTTCCAAAATGTGAGGACGGACTTGACCTTAGTCGAAATTCGAAAATGCTCTTGTTGCACCTGTTGCAAGAATTATGATTGGGATTTTTTAGGGTTGACCCCTTAATTAAATTAGAAATCGTTGTTTTGTCCATCAGTTTTTTAATAAATTTAAGGGGTCACCCATAAAACACCAATTGTAACTTGTAAACGGTGTCCCTTATGGGCATGTCGAAGAACATTTTCGTCTCAAAATGGGGTGGCCCACTGTACTTCGGTCCTCTACTGTACGCGTTTTGGAACACACTGTATGAGTTGTGTTTATGGTACTATCAAAGGCTTAGTGACCCTCGTATCACCTTAGGTAACCTCTGGAATGGTTCTTAAATGCTAGCTGGCGGTTTTTAGAAAGAAGGTCGATATACTTGTTTTCGCCATAGAAGTTTATCCAAGGAGTTAGCGAGCTACTCGATAATGGTCCAGAAAGAATCGGAGCTGATTTTTAGGAACTACTCCTACCAAACTGAATGTGGGTGGTATAGCCAGAACCCTATCAACCAACTAATTCTACCGCTACGAATTACCTAGTATTGTTTCTGGACTTTAAGCCTTTGGCTTCTTTTTATTCCGCCTTCGGGGATTCCTTGGCGTACGATTGTTTTCTCTATTTACGGATTTCCGATGCTGCATTCGCCAATCGATGTATACGAAAAAAATAGCCACCTTAGTTGTTTTCTTCTGCGCTAGAAAACTGGTAACTGCTTTTGCAGCTAACGCGGAGGTATACAAAATGATAATATTGCTTTAAGCGAAGCCTTAAGGCTCGTCTTAACCTAACCTAAAGTTTCTGCGCTGATCGCCATAGTTTTTTGTGGTAAAAACCTTTGCTGATGGAATTTGAGTTCCACTAAACATTTCTAATGTTAACTTTTAATGGGATATTTTTTTATAATGACTTCCTTTCGAAATATTGTCTCATGCCATTCATAGAAAGATAAAAATTTAATTAAGATTTGTAATAAATATATATTGTGTTTCTTATATAAGTCTGCCATAAATTAAAGGGTATGTTCTTAGGGTCAAACTGAGTTGAAAGTGTTCTTCAAATAACATTGGGTTTAAAACACGATTTAGTTACGGAAGTATGGAATAACCTATGTCCTTTAAATTAAATACCCCAAAAAGTATTGTGAATATTTCAAAATAACGATACGGTAACTTTGTACCATAACTCGTAACTCTTGTACTTGATCCTATTAGGTCTTGACACTTAAAATAATTTTAATTCACTAGAGTACCCATAAGTAAACGTTGTAGGTCCCATGTCCTTGGACACTTTGCACTCAGTTCTACCTTAATTTATGGCAGACTTATCAGAAAACACACTGTACATTGCTTAAAGGTCTATTCTGTTTTTTGACGAAACGTTTGGTATCGGTCATTAGATCTTCTTGGCATTCAATGGCAAAAAGAAAAAAAAAACCGGATTTTTAAGAAACAAGTTTAATAATATGTCATCATTTTGAACTACCCCATACGCAATTAATGAAGGGATATGTAAGGGGAAATGGTTACCTACCTGGAAGGTGCGCTCGGATGGAAACCACCCCACTTTCTTTCAACTTCGTTACGACTTACCACCACCACCATCATCAAAGAAAAATTGTAATGCCAGGCTCTTCTCTAATTATATGTGTTAAAAATAATAGCTTTAAATATCCGACATGTTATTCAATCCCCTTCAAATCTCCATGAATATTTATTGAGACGGCATTCAATGCCCTTCCTTATTTGGTTTATAGTTAGTTAAAATGCTATAATTTTCGTGAAATAATTAAATCACTTCAATGTAAGATAAAATATGAAAGAAAGGAATGTCTTGTGACCTAAACCGTGCCTATCTTTGCGTGTCGTCTGCTCTTTTGTTTTTGTCGGCCGGTGTTTAGGGATATCATGTCTGTGGAGGTCGGTGGATCAAGTTGAACGACATTTTGAGACGATATATTTAAGTGTGTTTCTTTCATTTCGACCTGATTCTATTTAATTACTTAAGACTGGTTTTTATTTTTTTGCATCAGGTGTTAGTAAATTGAAAATAGATTTCTATATTTCAAACTTAATTAAAAGAACGGGAAATAATCTTTTTCTCATTATGTTTTTAACAGCGAAGTGTAGAAATGGAGTAGAATTTTACTCGCTTTTTAGATTGACAACCGTAGATCTTAACTCCAAAAAACTTGAGAAAGGGCAAACTATGTATCACGTGACAAGCGGCATCAATTCCAATAATACCAACTGCCCTCTCCGTGAGAGTCTTTATAAGTTAAAATGGGCTTGCGCAATCAGTTTGACAGTACATTTTAAGTTGGAGAGATGGCGCGAAATAGTAGCTCAATATACAAGCAGTAGTCCATAGCCCACGTAACAAGAAGGAACCAATAAAATCTCCTTCAGCCGCCTCTCTGACACGGTGCGAGTCTAGGCTCGCGGTATAAAACACTAGTTCACTCCATACACAACTCCTTTTCTACTCCTCCCTGGTTTTATTCAGCGCAGAAATTCGAATGCTGTATAGAAATTTCGCGTTGTCAAGTTTAATTTTAACGAGTTTGGTTAAAAGACAAAATTTCATCCCGGAACCCTTCTTCTTGAAAAGATAATCCGGCTATTATGATTATGGCATATCGTAAAAATTAAGCCCAAATTCTATAGGAGCTTTTAAAAGTGTGGGAGGATTGGGATTCTTGTATTTTTTCTTTATCGCCATAATCCCTTGGAAGATGCGCGCGACCTTTTTGATCTTACGTTACGTCCTATAGAGCTTTCAAAATTGGATACATTGAACAAAGATGCGGGATACTTTTGAGAGTAATTTTATATTTCATATTTAGAGATTAAACTGGGATTTTATACACGTGTTCGACACCTCTTAAGAAGTCATTCTCGGTTACTGCGCACGAGAAAAACGGAAAGGTTACCACGAGGAATTTAATTAAAAATGGCGACAAAGAGAGAGTTCGTACGCAACCATCTGATTTACAATTCCGCGAAAAGTTGTTGGAATGCGTTTTTGGTGTTGGACCGAGGCTGTTTTTATTTTATTTAGCAGTTGTTTTTTTTACTGGGTGGCGCACGAATGACGGAAGAATGAGCCGGAAATTACCGCTAAAAACGTTGAAGAGTGCACAGAGCACAAACCAGAAAAACCGGGGGAAAACTCTTTGGCGGCGAGCAATTGTCTTTTTTCCCCGTCCTGCATCCTCATTCTCCATCTTCTGCTCTTGAGCCTCCGTCTTTCCTCCTTCCTTTTCCAAAAAGAGAATAAAAAAACTCCCAAAAAAGGCTGAGGGAAACGAGGGATGATGGGAGCTAGCCCGCCTGATCGTGATTTCCTCACCCCTACGTCCAAAGCAAATAGAAAAGAATTGTTCCCCAGCTCCGAATACCAACCGACCATCCAACAAATATCTTGCCTCCGTTTGACTTTTTACCCCTATACCATGTTTGGCTAAGTTTTGTTTGGCACCTTCGTATTGGCGTTTTTAAAACAGCCTTAAGCCTTGGCGTATGAAAAATTAAAATGACTCCGCCATATTTGACCTGCTGAACCTTCCTTTTGACGTTTTACCATACCATCTTAGGCTAAATTTGTTTTGTGTTTTTAAAACAGACGTAAGCCTTGGCAATGGAAAACTAAAATGATAAAACGCTGCACCCAAAATGGTTTTACTATCGCCAAATTTGAACCGTGGTTTTACCTTCCTTTGACGTTTCACCATACTGTAAAGGCTAAACTCGTTTGGAACCTTTGTACTGACATTTCAAAAACTGCCTTAAGCCTTGGCTATGAAAAATTAAAATTTAAAACTCTGTGCCTAACATGACTCGCGCCAAATTTGAACCGTGGGAACCTGTGCTCAAGGGATTTATCATTTTGTAAAATTGATGTGACAGAAAAATAGAAAAATAGGCTTATTTGAACCCTCTTTTCTTAGAGGACTTCCCGTTCCCGTTTTCAAAGTAGTATTATAAATAATACTTCATACGTTTGAAGTCGTAATACGCCAACCCCTAGACATCCGTACATCATCCCCGTACAATAATCCCTTAATGTTACACTAGGACCCTCCTCAATTCTAACGCAATCTTTATCCATCCCGACATGGCCTATGGGGAAGAGTGAATGAATCTAGGGAGCTTTTCCATTTCAAGCCTTTCATAATGTGAAATAAAGTACAATATGGTTACCCTTATAAAAGGTATTTCAATTTTTCATGAAAAAGGTCTATCAGTTTTCCCCCTACTCTTGGATGTCGCGGGTATAGTACCCTGTCACCCATGAAATAAAGATGTTTCAATGTGCAAGGGGAGAAATGTCCGTACACATTCCATTGAGAAAAGGGAGTCAACATAGGTACACTCTCAGTCTTGAAAAGGGAGCAAAACTGTTAGAAAATACCTTTTCTCTATTGGCATTTTACACCCATTCTCAGCTAGTATACTAATGATATGATACAAGACATTTTACAAATGTTCCGCAACATGAATGCTACTTTTATTTTCAATTATTTATTATACATTTTTCATGAGTCTTGTATGTGTTGAATCAATTCTAACATGAATAATACAATATATTCAAAAGCGTAGGTATAGTTCTGATATCCTCTAAAAGCCTATAGAATTACATATCCGGGTATTGGTATAATTGATCCAACTAATTGAAGTGCGGGTTAGGTTAGATTAGTTTTCTCTGATAAGTAGTGTATGAAAGGAGCCAGCCAAAGGTTAAAGGTGACTTATCCTTTGAAGTTTTCCATAATAGGGGCTAGACTGTATTATTATTCGAAACTCCCCTGATAACCTTTGTTTTATGATTCTATTCTTGCATATTCCGTTTTAAAACAACGAAACTAAAATTTGAAATCCTACTCAAAGTTTTAATTAATCTCTTAAGGGGTTTCATTTCAACGTATCATTGTTTCCAGTGGGACTTAAGTTAAAGTTAAAACTATCCATAGTTTTAAATTTTGATGAGCGAATACAGACCAAATGGAAAGTTTTTTTATTTAATTCCTTTATCATTTCGAAGCAACCCTTTCTATAATTTGAAGTGAAAATTGTACAGGGCGTTTATGATAGTCTGCCATAATTTAAAGGACGCCTGTGTTCTGAGTGATGAACTGTGTGGAAAGTGTCACAGAGAACATGGGATCTACAACATTTATATATGGATTCCCAAACATTGATTGGGCCCTAAACAATGGAAATAATGAGTCACGTGTGGAGTGATTAGCTTTACTTTACCAGAGTAGGCACACTTCTTCCCATTTAATAGTGCACTTCCGCTCGATAAATGTTTAATAACGTTCTTAGATGTCTAACTCCACGTGTGTTATTTTAGGAGTCCATCAATGTTTGGGAGCCCATTATATCTGTAACTAAATGTTGTAGACCCCATATTCTTTGCAGACACTTTCCACTCAGTTTGACCCTAAGAACACACCCTTTAATATAAGGCAGACTTATCAGAAACACCCTGTATAATGTTTGCTTTTAAAAATTGAGTTGAATTGGAATTCATCTTTGGCAGCAGTATTGTGTGTATTATAAACAAATCCCAGGGAATAAAAAGTTTTGACGAGTTTCGCCAGAACTTTTAAGCCCTTTTCGGAAAAGGCGTTTAATATTTTGAAGCCGCGATGTCCTGGACAAGAGCTTGTCTAATACTTCCTCGCTCTCTCTCTCTCTCTCTCTCTCTCTCTCTCTCTCTCTCTCTCTCTCTCTCTCTCTCTCTCTCTCTCTCTCTCTCTCTCTCTCTCTCTCTCTCTCTCTCTCTCTCTCTCTCTCTCTCTCTCTCTCCTATATACGGAACTGCGATATATACAGAGAAGAAAATCTCCTAAAAATTCGTCGCTGCCATCTGTTTTTGACGCTTCTTTATGGGATTACCGCTATAGCCCATTTTTCCATCCTCATCCCAATATTTTCCATCCCTTGTTCGTCCAACCAGCAAAAGTAGAACGCGTAGAAAGATAAACGCGACGTTAAAAAACATACCTTAACACACGCTTCCAACGTATTCAGTCGTTAACTGAAAATAACTTGAAGTGTAAAAGGGGAATTGATCTCGTAAAACCCCTTCTACTTTGAGCTAAGACTACTTTGCGGATTCTGTGAGAGAGTATTGCCTTAACTCCTTGTTACGATCGCTAAACAATTGAACTCGGAATCATCCCTTCATAGTTATTGATGAGTTCTAAGGAGGTAAGATAGTATGGTAGCGAAAGTTAGAACATCCTCCTCTCCATCCAGCATCCTTCTCTCTCGCTCTCTCAGAACTTTGGGATGAAAATCCCCGAGAGCCAAAGATAGTCACGTTTATTCGAAACCTCCAGTCCGTGTAATAAGCGTGCACGCGTTTTCTGGTGGGGGGTTACTTCCCCTTTAACCCCCCTTGCCCCGTTACGAAAGCTTAGCCAATAATATATATGCTTTGAATTTCCGAAGCAGTTTCTATAGCTTTTGTCTAAAATGGCTTTGCCCTTCCCGATTTCAATACCAGCTTTACTAATAAATACCCCTATTCATAGTAATTTAATTAAATGGTATTTTTTATTACTGAGAGAGTGCTCAGGAATACATATAGCTGATTGGAATGATTTTGAAGCCAACCATTTTCTCAACGTATCTAGGTGGGATTTATGGGAAGAGCTATGAACTAATCATTATGTATGCGCGGTGAACCTAGAAATTCGCGTTATATACTGACCAATGAAATCACAGTTAGAAAGACGATAGGTTTATGAGACATGACGAAGTACTCAAGGGCGTCCCACAATACCCGCATAGAAATTAACTTGGCACAATTATTCCTAGTACCTGTATGTATTTCTTGTAAATGTATTGCACTGGAAATTAGTTTTAACTTAAGTCAAATCTTGATTAATTAAATTTTGTTGATTATTTCGCGTACATCCCTGGGAAAGTAAACCTTAAAATTGTTATGGAATTACTACACCTAATTAGACCAAAGTATCAGATGTTAATTATATCGCGTATACTTTCTTGGACAAGTAAACCTTAAAGTATTATGGAATTAGTAGATCTAATTAGACCAAGGTGTTTGTTGCCTTCAGAAACAGGGTTAAGATGTTTATACAAAGATATTAGATAGTGCTTGAAAGTTACAAGTCCACCAACTCTTTTGTTTGTATCGTCTTTGTTGTCCACGTACCGGATGTTAATATGTCTTAAGAAAGCGAAACAAGGTTCTCAATTTTACCCAGTACTTGTGAAAAGCTTCAATAGAAAAGAAAACATTGAGGAAATTATTCTGTTTAGGTTGCATGATGCAGTGTAATTTTCCGGTTGAATTTGTTGTAACAATCTGGAATGGTAATTGATATCTTAGGGTATGGCCTCGTCAGGGCCCTTCACTGACCTGCAATGGATAATCGTCGTTTATTCAACCTTCCCGCCCCCCTTTCCCCCCGTCTTTGTTATCCGTAACTGGTTGATGGGCCGAAATTGTAGGTTCTTAAGCATCGTCCCTAACGGGGTAGGAGGAGAATTTTGGGGAAAGACTATAACAAGAGTCCAAACTCAAGCTAAGCTAAGGAGAGAAAGCTCGCGAGGAAGCAATCGATCCCATTACGTCATCAATCGAAGCTTCAGAACGTGACCAAAACAAAGCCCCCGAATTGAATTTCCCTCGTGATAACGGATCGCGCTTCGTTAACAACTCCACCTACCTACCTACATCGTCCCAAGTTCGGTTTGCAATACTCGCAAACAAAGTTACTTAAGGGTTTAATCCGTAAATTGCGCCTTGGGATGAACTTCTACGGGATTTCACTTGGAGTCTTCCTTACTCGTCAAATTATTCCTTCATTCAACTTGGGTTATCAGCTGTTGAACGTTTGTTTTGGGACGAAGTAAATATTTCGAAATTCCTTCAAACGAAAGTGGTTAACTTTTATTTTTCAAGTATATATCGATTTGGACGAATGCTTCAATCACTACACAAAAACGTCTGTATTAAAACACGGGTAAAAAGAAATAAAATAAAATGCACGCTGTAGTCTTCTCTTCCAGCCGCGCTTTAGAATCGCGTTATTTTTCAAAACTAGCTGATGGTAGCGAGTTTATTTTATACGATGTGCACATTCTTCTGGGGGTCCTCCCTATTGCACGAAACGTAGGTCTATTATTATATTTCTAGCGTGGATGAAAATATAGATGAGTTTCTTTCTCTGTTCGTCCTCTTAGAGTCCCTTTTAAAGGAGTAAGTTAAGCGGCTTTCCTTTTATTCATTTGGATACCTTGAACAGATCGTATTAAAAGAGAAGAGCGATATTGATTTTGTTAAAAATAGAATCAGTAGATAAATTTTATCCCAAAATGTTATTTTTTTTTTAACTATTTCACTTTTATAACGACCTAGATATCTTATATAAGTTAAAAAAAACTGGGGTAAAAAATAGCTAGTAAAACCCATTTCGATTTAATACACTTTTGGTGGAAGAAAAGAAGCAAAGGCTATATTGGGATACGGACGGTATAAACTCGTATAATTCGCGTATAAATGATTGTTAGAAATAGAAACGTCCAGGCAATCTTCTCAATGACTTTCAACTCCATCTTCTTCCTTTTCCTCTTCTTCTTCTTCTTCTTCTTCTTCTAGTGAACTTGTTGCATTATAACGTGAATATTTTCCTTTATTGTTAAAGGCATAAGTTTATAAGGTATATGTTTCATAAGTATGACACTCACTACCAATACTTCGTAATGCTAGAGACTTACAGCTCGAGCTAGTTCTAGCAGAACGACAAGCGAGAATTGAAGTCCTACACTCGGTTAGTTTTGCAGGCCTTACATCTTCCTGTTTAGTTTGTACTAAGCCTTTGACTGCGCCTCACTAGGCGTCGCTTTACCTCGAATCTATGACCTAGTCACTTCATGACAAGCTCAAGTTTATAACCAGTTACAAACTTGTGGCCAACATATCTTATGAACTTACGATAAAGGTTACAGATAGGTAATTTCTCTTCTAATATTCCTAGGAAATTTGATTTAATTCGTGTTAGTTTCCGTTAAGTTCTTTTCGGAGTCGATAAAGTATGGGATCTAGTTGTTTTTTTGCTTCTATATGTAATAGTCAGTCAAAGAAATCAACTCGGCTTAGCCTTGAGCTAACGCGTTTATAGTAACTCTGTTGACGCGTTGAGGACTTTATTTTTCTAGCTCTATAATGTAATTCTTAGCAGATTTTTCTAGCGTCTAAGCTTTGGGTAACATCCGTAACACGTCTTTCATGAACATAAGTTCGCGTCAGTTTGAGCTTATTTCGACATTATTTTACCAAAATACCCTCACAAATAAATGGGAGAAAAATTAAATTAAGTTTATTTTTTTAACTGGAGCCATTGTTATGGTGTAGCGTTAACTTATAAGGGGGGAGACAGTTAAGGTATTTGTAGTACTTCTTAGGTTTTTCCCTATTACTTAATGACAAAATTGAGGAATGTTGAAAAACAGGGGAGAAGATTTTGAGGATAGGAAGGTCGGTCTAGAAAGATTTTTGGAGATTTACGAGCTTTGGTATTCGATGTCGTTTACATTAATCTTGTTATCATCTCGCTTGTCATAATCTCTGGATATGCCGGACAAATGAAAATTGATGGAAATGTCCTCCCATCCTCCTTGATCCGCTTCTTAACCTCGAGTACTATGTCCCCCGACAGGCTTTGCGTCAGATAGTTTCATTTCATCGGATAAACCGTAGGTTTCTTCATATATATAGTCCCTTTCTTTTGTATATCAGTATATGGACCCTTTAGTCGTGTTCGTACAACAATTGGGCTTGTCTTGAATGGGGGAAAGTCAAAATAGGCTTAGCTTGTATAGAAAAATAGTGTCTTAATCGTATTTATAAATAAAATTAAGCCTACAAATATAATAATTTCTTTAAATTAAATGTTCTAATCATAACTATTGTTCTTTTTATTTCTAGGTAAGTCATTTGGTGGTTTCTTCATTATTGTTTCACGTTGTTATTGGTTATCGTAAGTCAATATATTTTTTAATATTCATCCAAATGTGAACGAAACCTTCCTTGACGTACTTATAATAACTTGGAAAGTTGGGATTTTACCACCTATGGATGTTTCTGGATTTACGGGAGTGGGGGTTGTCCCTGAAGCGCGCTATTTCCCTGGACATTGGTCCTCTTCTCCTTGGGGTTTTGTGGGTGTTAATATTATACGGTCATTTAGAGACGCGTCGGGCATTGAGTTGTTGAGACATAATAAATAGTATATGGGGGGGGGGAGACCGTGTGTTATAAGCCCCTTATAATATTGATAAGGCTATGGAAGACCCTGGCCCTAGTTTTATTGATAGGACCACTAGTAAGGAATCCCCTCCTCGTCTGTTTCTGACGAAGATGAGTTATCCATTTTATACAATAACGGAGTTTGCCTTGCACTATTTTATCATTTATCGTAATTTACATTGCGTATTACTCCACCATAGTTTCGACTGTAAGGTAAACTTCACCATAGTTTAATACAGTTCTTTCCCGCGGCTTGATATAGACCATTTTCACGTCAACTCCTCGCTAGGTCATCCCTACCTTCGACTTAATATAAATATGCACTCTTTTCAAGGTAGGGTTACACGCGGGTTGATAAGGTCTTTAGAGTATTTTTTCTTTAAGTAAATTTTACTAAAAGCAACTAGGTTAGAGGACTACTTCTACTACTCCAACGTTAGAAATTACCTTTCGCGAAAAGGTATATAAATTTTCATTTTCTCCTTGGCCGACTGGACAAACTACTTACCAAACTAAAGTTTACTTGAAAGCGAATGCACTATGGGGAGAGGCGAGGCTTAACGCTAGTTTGCAAGTCCACCTACAAAATTTATATATACTGATTAAAAGTTTAGTTTTCATTCTTGCCTGCCTGGTTGCCTGAAGAGACCAGAGAGTTAAGGTCGCTCGCAAAGGTTACGCTTCGTTTAACCCCAACGAGAAATTAATTCAAAGTAAAATGACACTTACTGTGTTTAAAGTAGGTTTAAAACTAAGGGGTCGAACACTTTCTTCCTCATAAATTTCAATATTTCAAAGTATATCTATATATATCCCTCTAATTATGATTGTCCAGTCTCTCTCTATCGCCAGCCTGGAAAGATAATTAAAAATAACTTCCGCCTTAATTATGTCAAAGTTAAGTTAAAATTTATACCTGAAATTTAATATTCTCAATTTGGGAAAATTATCTTTTATGACGCGTTACACTTTTCCCTTATCATAAATTAATTTCGAAGATCGAGTTAGTCACGCTTGGACTTTTAAAATTTTCGTTAAAGAGAGTAAAATTATCCGGGACAGTATGGTTAATATTAAAACTTGTTAAATTATATATTTTTCAAGGCTTTTTGCTTCGGATCTAGTTCAAGGCGTTAACCATAATTTTTAATCGAATTTCTCCCCAGTTTTATACGCCCTTTTATTGTCTATGCACCCAAGAATGTAATGCCATGGGATAATAAAAAAAGAAGGGGAAATTTCTAATAAATGCCCTCAGTTTTAACGGGACAAGTTAGCGGGATTCAGCTCAGGTACGAGTTGATTAAAAACTCTCCATGAATAAGCAGACCCTAGATATTATTTTCCAACATATCACTATACAGGGTGTTTCAGATAAATCTGCCATAAATTGAAGGGTCAAACTGAGTGCAAAGTGTCAAAGTGCATGGGGTCTATAACAAGATGGGCCGCATGCTACGATGTCCTACTACACATGTGTTGACTATTTCCTTGGGGCCAATCAATGTTTGGGAGCCCAGCATATCTCTGTAAATAAATGTTGTAGATTCCGGAATGTTCTTTGACATGCACTTTCCTCTCACTTTGACCCAAATAACACGCCCTATAATTTTTCTGTGTCTTATTAGAAACACCCTGTATTATAAACAAGCCTCCAGTACTCTGTATTTGTTTGTTTAATATTCAAGGAAAGATTTCTTATATTCATTTTCATTTAGAGAAAAAAAAAGGGGTGGTTAATAGATAATTGTTGAACAATTACCAGCACCGCGAGCTCAATGCCTATAGCAGCAGCTTCGTGTCTGGAATTTTACCGTTTACTACATGCACCCACCGCGAGTCATAATTAATCAATTTTTTCTCTCTCTCCCCCTTCATGTCAAGATGTAAATGCGTAGGACGATTTCCAAATTGTTTTTCTTTTTTCTTCGCTCCTTGCACCCTAAAGGCAACTTAAAATCCTTGGGATTATACATATTTTTGAGTCTCCAAGAACTATACAGTAGATTAAGTGTCCTGTCGAGAGAAATACATTTTAACGCTGATGTTACTCACGCTAAAAATGCGTGGTTCTGCCCCTCGGTCAAAAGGTCACGAAATGTACCAACCCGACAATGACTCTAAAATGCCAAACAACTGAAGACCTCAAGTAGGAGAGATGGTTTAAGGAAATAAGTATTCGATACTAACTTGTAATGTCACCAGTTGTGATAGGTCAACTTATGGCGTATTTTATTTACCTTCTGTCAGATCGCCCGCTATTTGCTTTAACTGCCCCGTTTCAGGGCATTTCTCAACTTTAACTGCTCCGTTTCGTAACTTTAACTGTGCTTCAGGGCTGCCAGTAGTTTTTAATAGCATCTCCTGAATCAAACAGAACTGAAAGCTTTTCAGTCTGTTGAGCTGCACTCATAAATGACAGGCAACACTTGCCTGTACACTATCTTCCATTACATCATAAAATGCGACAGAGGACTAACGATCCTTAATTACAGATGGAAATCAGAATGTACACGAGCTGATTTAGAGATCTGTAAATATATTGAAAACGTGATATTTTTAGAGCGTTCCATAGGAGTTAAGGGAATGTCCCAGATTAATAACAGACTTCAACCATCTCGTTTACTACCACTGTAAACCATTAAACTTTCGTTAAACCTACGCTATCACGACAGGGGTGCTTATAGTTACAAGGGCGAAATACGTAATAGCAACTAGTCTAGTGCCTCCGAGCTATCTTGGGGGATAACTTTCAAAGGAAAATATTTGTTCGTGAACTTAGTTGTTCACTTATATTATATGTATATAGGGGCGAGCACCTGCTATATTCCTGAAGATATATATATATACATATACTTCAATCGATTCACGTTACACGTTTTGAGCAGCGGGGTGGATCGTTTAGTCGTGGGACACATTTTCCAGATAGTTTAAGTTCACATTACTATAATCTCCCCAAACGTCAAAACACACGTCTCGAGATAACTTCTCTTGGATAAACATAAACAAATTAAAACACGACCAGGAAAATACCTAAGACGACTATCTCAATCTAAACCCAAGATAGCCATTATAGCCACCGCGCATAGGGTGCGGCACACCCAGCACTGCTTGGAATTTCTGACCTAAATTTCTTCAAACGCAATAAATAGCTTCACATTTCAAATAATCTTTTTATGAAATAAATCATAGATCTATACCTAACTAACTCATCGAGGGATTTCGTTTTAAAATATTGTCTAAGTACTGGTATGTAATAGTTAAAATTGATAGTTAAATATAATTTAGTATTCCATCTCCAGAAATAAAAGGGATAGTGTAACATAACCCCTTGGGCTAAATTCTATCGATGTCCTCGGAATTTGGCACGCGAATTTTTATTAACATTAATCAAAGCTGTGTCTTCTTAATATGCAAATTAAAAAATGATAGGCTTTGCTGGTTTAAGTTAATATAAAATGCGAGACGTATGATTTTTTGCGGTTTTTGAAAAGAGTTACCGTCAATTTTTAATTTTTCTTTTTTTATCTTCTCCTGAAACATTTTTTACTTAATTATTATGACGCATTTGTAATTCGTAATTTTTTTGCCTTGCGGGTTTGGAAATGTTTCGATGGCGTCTGTATATACGCTTCTAATTTAGCCCTCAGGCTTAATGTTAATTTAAATTACGGGGCAGCTGAAGTAATTTTTATAGCCCGTCTTTATTAATGAGCATTACTTAGGATTTTGTAGCCATGCAGGCTTGAAGTTTAAAAACCGCAATTTTCTACGAGTGTCGGCTACTAAAATAGTAGTGCTTGTAACACTTCATTAGCGAAATATTCCTTCCTTTTTCTTTAAGAATCCTGTTTTTATAGTGAAAGGGCTTAATTTTGTTTGATTTCGAATTGGTCACACACGCGACTGAACTTAATTTTAGAATTATTAAGTTTTAACATAAAAACCAAGGCTTAATCTCCACTTCCATTCATTCATCCATTTCTAAGCTTAATTCCTTCTATTACAAACATGACAATAGTTACTATTTTATCAGTGAATGTGCTTAATTACTTGATTGATTTTAGCTTAGTTTTAAGGCTTAACTATAAAACCAAGGCTTAATCTCTCCTCCAACCTCCTCCCATTCATTACTAAGCATAATTTCTTCTTTTTACAAATGTGACAATAATAATTTTTCAGTGTATGCACATGCTTAATTAAATAATTTTTAACGTAGTTTTAATGTTTAAATAATAAACCAAGGGTTAATCTTTCCCCCTCCTATTCATTCATCTATTGCTAAGCCTAATTCCTTCCATTATAATCGTGACAATAGTAAATAGTTTTTAAAGTGAAATGCTTAATTATATTAATGTCTAATTGGTCAGTCACACACGCGATAGTAAAGTTATAGTTTTACAATTATACAGTCTTAAGCAATAAACCAAGGCTTAATCTTTCCCCCTTCCACATTCATCTATCGCTAAGCCTAATTCCTTCTATTATAATCGTGACAATAGTGAAATTGCTGTGCAAAGTTCATATCTCCCGGAGAGAGAGCGAAAGAGAAAGAGCATCGAGTGGGAAATCTATCTATAGGAGAAATGGGATATGAAGGCCTTCCTTCGCCTTTGTTTATTTAGGGATTGAACAATCGTTTCGCGATTAATACAAGGTCTGCCCCAACCCCTATCGTATCGTTATGGGAATCCCAAAGAGACGACGACTACGATAGGGTTGCCTCACTTAGACACCAATCCTTCTATAGTTTTCGTTTTCGATCCCTCTTCTCGTAATGGCTTTTTGGGACGCGGACCATAACCTTAGCCAACCACACACGGACGGACGCAAGGGCTATCATACCTTCAGGGTTTATAGATAGATAGGGGTCAATTCTGTTTTCTTTTGTTCAGACAGGACGCGGTAGCCGTTGAACAGGAGGAGGAAATCTATACAGAGGATGAGTGTAATGATTAGATGTCTAAAGGGAGGAAAAAAATTTGTATTACTCCGTTGGCCAACAGAAATGAGGTTTCTTTTTTCAATCATTAACGTATAACCAAGAATCTTTCTCGAGGCCCACGCAGATGGTGTTTCTCATGCACTATGTGATTTATTCCATTCACCAGTAAATAACTTGGATCATATATTTTTGTAATTATGAATCATTATAATTAATTATACGTCGATGTACATTAATGGCCGGCATGGTTTTGCGTACGTCCTAAAAAAACCCAATCAATTATTTTCTTTTGTCTTTTGTTGTAATAATTTTGACGTGTGACCAGCCATCGAACGAACCAACGTCCTATTTGGACAGACTTTCCTTCTTTTAACTTCTGCCTAGAAATAAAATAATAATGGGTGCTAGCTAGCTAGCTAGCTGGCTCCTGATTCAGAAACTGTCTTTTTAAAATAATACGGAGGACGCTTCGCTTGTCAACCTTCGTTATCATCTCCATCCTTTTGCGCCCAATCTTTACCCCGAACTGTGGTACAATTATTTCCGCCTTCCCTTCTATTGTAATAACCCAAAGGGGTGGGGTGGGGTTGGGGGTCGGCAATCCACTGTCCATTGTTCGAGCTTGAAAATGGCGTCCTCGTAGATTCCTCCGAAGCCAGTAAAACCCCCTTCTTCCCACTGCGTTCCGATGTCGTAATGATTTTTACACAATGAGCCAGCTCGAATCTCTCTCTCTTTTGCCACCAAGACTTTTAATTAAAAATGGACCCCCCTCTCCCCCTAACTTCTGATCTATCTATGATTTAGTGACAGGAAGGTCGACAACGCAATTTTTACGCTTTACCCCCATAGCTGGTGGTAGACCCTCGAATTTCTCAATTCCCCCGGAATCCTGGTTAACTGGGTTCAAACGAACCATACCCGTGTTTTTAATCCTGAGAAGTACAACAACTTGAAGTGTTATGTTTTGTTAAATTTTTCTGTAGTTTCGGATGGTGATGCCCTGAAACGAATCTTAAGGCTCTTTCAGACAATCCCAACTTTTTGACTCAGCTCGATGGGTCAAAAAGTTGTATCAACTTGCCCAACTTGTGGGGAGAAAAGTGTAGTAAATCCTTCCTTTTCACACGACTAAACTTTTACCGCCAAATAGAACCTTTTAAGCGCACCTACCTTGGCACCCGCGAAAAAGGCTTTTTTGCAATTCATTTTGATTGGCTGAAGAAATGAAATTAAAAAGTTAAGTCAGCAAAAATTGGATCACTGATCCAATTTTTCCCAGCCAACTTTTTTGGTGACTCAACTCATCCAGCGTCTATTCAACCTATCCAACTAGTTGATTCACTCGAGTTAACCCATCAAGCTGAGTCAAAAATTTGGATCGTCTGAAAGAGACTTTACACTCCTTGGTAGCCATCTTCTCCATTGCAACTTCAAAAACGTTGATCTTATGGTTTTTATTGGTCTCACTTCGCTGTCAAGGATTTCACTGGCCTTACTTCGAATTATGGATTGTTTCTAATAAGGTCCCTGGCCTTTCGTGACTGTGTAGGCTGTGAATGGGGTTATCTAGAAGGCTCATTTGATTTATTCGGACATCGCGTGCTACTGCACCATCACAATCCGTCGAAAAGTGACTTCAGTCCATGATGATAACTATGGGTTCTCTTTGGCATCCGTTTGCTTAACGTTGACATGATTTGTATCGCCTCCCGTGCACTGCATGCTATTCCCCATGCAGATATTACCTAACCCTTTTCCTCTGTCTATATGGAGGAAAGCGGAGCTCTGAGGAGAAGATACTTTGAACGGGGTTTGACCCCTTGTTTATACAATGGTATATATATGCGCATTGCGTATATACTGTCTTTTAATCCAAAGGATTTGCGAGGAAAGAGAAGGAACAGTATTACCCCGAGAGTAATTAGGGATAACCCACCGGAAATAGTTATTATCAGGGACTCAAACTCCGTCCGCACTTCCGGTTGGTTGCCTTGCGCTGGCGTTACGTAGAACCCTTTAGCTATTGTCAGCATGCTCTTACTTATACTTACGCTCCGAGTCGACATCAAGTAGATTACTATATGAACGTAGTATGGAAAGGATTTGTTTTAAAAATTCACCAAGCCAAAAGTTAGGAAGCTTAAAGGTAAAGTTCAGGTAACATTACATTATACCTTGAAAGAACGACCTTTTTTCTAAATATAAAAGGAAAAATATTTGAATGAAAAGTATGTGATCTCTTATTACAAAATAATTAGCATTTAATTAGTCTTAAAAACAATGACTACTTTGCCATCCGCCATTGGTTAAGTGGCGTCTGCTACATCGAACCTCTTACCCCTACCTCTCTTAGCCTGTAAGAATTCAACTAATGCCGTCGGGGTAAGTGGTTCGATTTAGCAGACGCCACTAAAGCAATGGTAGTGGCGTCTGCTAGCCTGAACCTCTTACCATTACCTCTCTCTGCCTGTGAGAATTAGAGTAGGTGGTTCGATTTAGCAGACGCCACTAAAGCAATGGCGGATGGCGCAGTAGTCCTTGTTTTTAAGACTAATTAAATGCTAATTATTTTGTAATAAAAGATCATTTATTTACTTTTTATGGTTTCTCCTCTTATATTTAGAAAAAGGCCTGTTTAAGGTATAAATGTTATGTTACCTGAACTTTTCCTTAGAAGGCCAACAACATGATGAATTGAAAACAGAGCATCGAACACAAATACTGACAAGCTTTGAAGGTTCAACAAGTAACCAACCATGTATTGTTTCGTCAAAAACCATGTTCGTTATTGATGGAAATATTACAGGCCTTTCGCTTTTTGGGCTGGCAGTTTTATTACACTTAAAAAATTCTAACAACATATAATCACGCGCGTGTTACCTGTACAACTGGGGGTTGGCAGTATATTTATTCACGCATTTTTCCATCCATTATTGTTGTGTCTTGTATTAATTTTTGTTTGAAGTGACCCGTCACCCAATTTTATTATTTTTTTTTATTTTTTAACTTTTCATTTTCTTTCAATTCTCGTGTACGTCGCGGCTCTGTTCTTTTTTCTTTCAACGAACCAAACACGATTTTAATCAATGTCTCGGGTGTTGAGAGAATAACCTGTTCTGATCAACAACACCCTTCAGCTAAAAAAGGTGACCTAACTTGAACGTAATCATAATTATTTTAAATAATAAAGAGTGTAGGCCTAAGGTATACTAATTCAAAAAACACCATGCACCCAACGCATAGTATACTTCTTTCTTTAATGAATTTATTCATTAGTTTATGGCGGTAAAACTTCATTGAATTATATAGATGTTTTTTAATTACCCCCGGGGATTGTTTGATAACAAAGTTGCCTAATTACTAATTAGATTAGATATTAATTAAAATATTCAAACCTGATTTGGGTTTATTAATCTTTTTTTTTTTTTCAATATCTTATGACGGTTAATATTTGATTGTGAACAAGGCGATCACGATTTTCAAGAATGAATAATCACGGTAAAACGTAACGAAATGGAACGCAACTTAGGCCTAGGAGCAAGCATGCACCCCTCTATTTGAAAATTTTTCTTACATCATCTCTGGACTTGTTATTAATTTTCACACCCGAAATATTTTCCCAACACTATCCAGATAATATTCGCGCTATAAAATGAATGGAATCTGACAAAAGCCACAATCTTTTATTATTATTATTATTCCAAGAACTTTGAAGAAAAAACTTGGAACATAAATTTTGAATTTTTCTATGGCGTTGAAAATGTTTCCTCAGTACCAAAGCATGACCGTAGCTTTTTATGATTAAATGTTTCTCTTTAGGTGACCACACGGAAAATGCCCCCATTGTAATACCTATGGCGGAGGGTTATTTAATTTAAACTTCATATATAAAAGGAAGTAGTTCTAGTCTTCTACGGCACGCGCTAAGTTAACAAATCTCGCGCTCGCGATTCGAAATGAAATTGTTTTCTAGTTACCGGGGCAACTCTACCGATTTTGTGTTAGCCTTTGGGCACTGTGTTACTTTACTAATAAAGAAGGCTGTAGATAACGTAGTTTAACTCTTAAATCGAAAGGGTCTATCAAATATGACTGATTTATTTTTTTCTTATTTTAAATAAAAAAGCTAAGGAAATGGTTGAAATAACTTTTCTATCGTCTTGTTTCGAATCGAAATTGAAAATTAAAATTTTTCTCTCTACATATATATGTATATATATTAGGGGACTTTAAGATAACTTGGGGCTAAAATGCATCCGGGTGGTCCCATATCCAAAAAAAAAACCCCAGTCTAAAAACCTATAGTCTATACACTCCAGTAACTGCGCCGCCAATAATCTATCTGCCTGCACCATTTTTTTTCATCTTCTCATAAATTTGTCGATAGAAAATTAAGTATTTTGCAGTCAAAATTTTTTCCCTTATAAATTAATCCTACATTAGAAGGTCATCACATTAACGTAAAAAAGAATGCCTCGCTAGCCCTTCGTTCTCATTAAGTTGAATGTACGAAGAGAGAGTAGAGGAGAGAGAGAGAAGATATCGATGTTAAAGTCAGAGAAAAGGGAATGAGATTGAAGGTTCGGGAATGAAGTTGGAATACATCATCTTGTCTTTTACGAAAGAGGGATAAAAATATAAGGAACTTTGCTTCTTCAGTTAGTAGGGGGAAAAAGTGTGTGTGTGTTTTTTTTTTTTTTAGAAATTCGTATTCGATTAACTCGAAGTTATCTTTGATTGTAGTAGCAGGGAGGTGTAGAAAAGGAGACGTATTGTGGGTTGAATTTGGACCAATCTTCACGAGCGTCCGCCATATTCACTTACCTCGTGACTTAAGGATTAAAACGCTTGCGAACTTACGAAAATTCAAAAACAAAGCCTTAAGAAGTGGGAGTAGCATAGGAGTCGTATTGTGGTCTTTATCTCCCACAGTGGCGTTAAATTGGTTCCTTCTTGTCACGTGGGTTACTGTTTGTATCTTGAGTAACTTTTTTGCGCCCTCTCTTGAACACAAAATGTAGGACAAGACATACTGTTTTCCTTCTGATTGTACAACTTCAACCAAAGGACACTTGTTTTCTTTATCAAGATTCTCACGAGAGGGCAGGCAGTTCGTAGTGCGAGTTGGCCGAAACTCCGTTTTCCAACAATTCCGGACTCCTTTTCTACTCCTCCCTGATAATAATTTAGGGAAGGGATGATATACCTACCCACCCCAAGCAAAATATGTTTAACTTCAGTTTTTAATTTAGTTTTTGGACGTACAGTAGGAAACTTAGTTGCCATTGAGAGAAAAGATAGTTTGGTTGGATGTGCAAGCGGGAGATGTGGGTATGGGTTTTCAAAAAAGAGAGTGGCAGGCAGTCTTTTGTCGGCAGCGCTTTCCGCTGCTTGACGTTGGGATCGTCGAGCATCTTCGTGATATCATCCCAAGTTCATGCAACATCTCTTTTCCATCCCTAGTCTCTATCTAACTAAAAGAGCAAAAGAGAAAGAGAGGAAGTTAGGCGACGTCAATTATTTTTCTACCCAATTTTTTTTTCTCTCTCTCTCTCACTCTCTCTTACTCTTACTCTTTTCCTCTTTCGGTTGGGAATGAAAAATTAATGAACTAGCTCTCTCCTTACTCATTCCTTTCTGTTCTGCTCCGCTCAACCAATTTTTTATTTTTTCTCTTTTACGAAAGTTGCGAGTTTCAGTTAGGTTAGGGATGGGGGGCGTGCAGGCTTGGAGGCAACGAAGATATTTTTAAGTAATCCACGTCTGGAACTTCGTTGTTAAGTCTCACTTTATTAGCTCTTTATTTTAAGGGGTTGTCGCCCCCCCTCTCTCTCTCTCTCTCTGTCTCTCTCTCTCTCTGTCTCTCTCTGTCTCTCTCTGTCTCTCTCTCTCTCTCTCTCTCTCTCTCTCTCTCTCTCTCTCTCTCTCTCTCTCTCTCTCTCTCTCTCTCTCTCTCTCTCTCTCTCTCTCTCTCTCTCTCTTAATCTTAACCCCCTTGAGGGAACTCGACCCTATGCTTGTCTCAATCGGAACATGTGAAAGAAGCCAATTTTTATACAACATTGTAATTATAAAGGTATCGGTCTGACAAAAAGGTCCGGGACGTTTTTTCTATAGTGATTCAGATCTAAGGCAGAAATACAATTAGGTAGACCTTTTATTGGGATTATGAATAAATGTTTTTCTCCTTTGAATATTGTATCGTCGTATGTATATACCGTATGCAATTATTTTAGGTTAGTTATTAATTCATTTAATATTCATGGGGAATTTAGGGGTAATTCATGTTTCCCGTATTATTCAATAGAGAGAATTCTTTCGTCTGTGAGTACTTGTTTTTGTCGACGGTGGTTATCCGTTGTCCATACAGCTAACCCGAATGGAATTGAAGGTAAAAATAGGGTAATTCCCTGAACACTTGTTATACCTTGTTTTTTCCTACTCCCCTTGTTTCTCTTTATTCGGGGAGATTTATTTTGCGGGTTGTTGATTAAAAAAGGGTTAATAGAATGAATAGTTAAGAGGAAGGAGGTAACGGAAATAGTTCTGTTGGGTATTTGCTGGCTACCGCGCCTTTTCTATTATTAATTAAAGGACCAACTTAATTGGATTTCCTTTTTCTGTTTGTAGATAAAACTATAGTAGCTTTAGGCCTTTATCCAAACCACCTTTTTCTATAGAAAACTAATGGGCATTTTAGTCAACTGATAATTGACATTTTAATTGAACTAAATGAACATTTAAAAAAACCAGCGCGTGGTTTTCTTTCAAGATAAGTTTATTTTTAGAATATAATTCTGATTGTCTTAGTTCTTGTTGTATTTTTTTGTTTGGCTAGCTTTATATATGACCCCGTGACCTTTCGGAATGGTCAGCCATGGTACGCGTATCCATAAAGTCTATCGTAATTTTTCTTTTCTTTCGTATGCCCTAAAACTCTCCATTGGTCACTCACTTCTCCGTAATAGATCGCCATACAACGCGGAGTGATACTTAATGCAAACATATAGGCGGTCAATTGTAAACTTCGTCTGGTCAATATACCACGAACTTTAAGTATATTACCGAACCTGAAACTTACGTACGGACCTTTTTGATCTTACGCCTGTGCAGCTTCTTTCCCGGCTTCTAGTCTTTGAATGTTTATGTATAGAAGGGATGTTTGTACTGGAATGGCCTATCGGTCAAAGAGAAAACAAATTACGTTGGATTCTTTTATCCCATTACGGAAAACGAGCTAAAAGACCAAGTGTACTATAAACATCAGAAGGTTTTAAGATGGTCCGAAATCCGGAATCTTATTTTTTTTTCTTCTTTCTTTCAAAATGGGATTATATCTTGTTTTAGGAAGTAAAACCCCCTCGAGAACAACTCCTCTGTACACGCAATTACCCCGGAAGTATACTTTGAGGAAATAACAAATCCATGGGAATCGAATTTTGTGTTCATTCGAAATGGAAATTTTCTTATCAAAATCCGTTTTTCCTGATGCAAAACTTACTTCCAAAGAAAGAACGAAAAATATGGGTAAAGGTGAATCTACGTAAACTATGGGAAATAAGAATGGTATGGAAACTGAATTTACATATCCCAATACATACGAGAGTGCTTTAGCAATCTCCTGGCGGTCTAAAGGTTCCTCAGGTAAACTAATGCAATTGCAAAGAGGGTATAAAAGATAAACAAGCAACCCAACCAACCACTCAAGCGGAAAGATTCGTCCTAGACGTCATTCGGTCGGTTTTTAGAGATAAGATGGGATAGGGGGGCCCGTCCATGAGTGGGATTAGACCAAGGTTGTTGAGACTGACGCATTGTGGGTGGTATAAGTGCAGGCTTCTTTGGATTCCCTTTTGAAGTCCTTCCTTTCCTAAAGGTAGCCATTATCTAGTCGTTTTACCACACGACATCCCCCTAATATGGATGTATGGAACAGTATTTGTAAATACTCATGGTTGAAGGCCCGTTTACAATCAATTTTTACAAGCTGCTAACGCCGGGCTTTGGAAGACAAAAAATCTTGCTAAAACTTTAAAACAGAAAAGCTGCATGGAACTCGGATGGTTTCTTTGAATGGCATAAGCTTTAAGAAAATGAGAAGCCTATATAGAACTCAATTGGATATCGAAGGTTTAAAGCCCGAAAATTCGAAACTTTCAATTTAAAACTTGTTAATTTGAAAACATCTAGATTTTGCGTTTCGGCAGTGAGAACGTATAAGGAGGAGAATCAAAGAGGGAAGGGGGAAGGTAACTATAACAGCACAGCCAGATATCTCTCTCACGCGCACCTACCTCGGCGCACAGCCGTCACGTGAGATATTAAGAATACTGGCCGTAAACTAATTTTCCTCTCTGTTGCACCGATTGCGCATGTGTGGAACTCTGATACCGAGCCACAGCTCGGTACCGGTTTTGAAAGGGGGTGGCTGACGGACAATTTGGTCTCTCCGATTCTCCTTCTCGTACGTGCTCACTGGTTTCGGCTTTTGGCTGTTGCCTTTGACGCAAAGGCTTATTTGTTTGAAAATGCGCCTTAAGTCGTATTGCTTCTTGGAAGGTCTCTTTTAGTTTGAATAAGAAGTATTTACTACCTATTTATAGCCAGATTCCATTCAATTAATTCAAATTAATTAACTAGCGAAAGTTCAAAACAGAAGTGACCTTTCACCTTTCGCTTTCATCGCGGAAACCTAACAAGGCTTAAAGCGTCTGCTAACTCCTCAAGTAATTGAATACATTTGCACGCATCATGCTTTAAGGCTCGTTTTCATAGGCGCGAGTTGCGTGAAAATTTCGAGCGAAAGCGGAAACGTTCGAAAAAAATACATTACCGCTCGTATTCAAGCTCGTGAAGCGTGAGCGTTTTCGAATTTTCTAGCTTCTATGAAAACGAGCCTTTAGTGTCTTAGAATTGGTCGCAAAACTTAAGAAGCTTTGATTATATAATGTTTATATATTTAAATATAATTAATGCACGAATTTTATATTTAACCTTAATTTCTTTTTGAAAGTTAATCGTTAAGTGTGTCTACTTAGGCGTGCAATTACTTGGCGCGTAAAATTGTTTATACGCATTTATTCGGAACAAAATAGATCAAAGGAAATGGAATGACTTTGCGCAACCGATATTCTAAACCAGACCGTTAAACTAATGAGATTAATGAGATCCTCTTGAAGCCGTTCCGTTCCGTTTCGGTATAAGTTTAGATCTAATTAATTATTATTCAGACAGGTATACTTTCGAAACATTTTTGGCGCTCCTTTGACGCGCGTCTCGTTTGGTTGAGGCTATGGTGATTTCATCTAACCGGGCTCTTTAAGATAAACATCTTTAAATCAAGTAAACCAACAAGCCATAGAAAAGGATATAGTTAATAGCTAAGAGGTCATTTATACCACCACTAAAGGGGTCAAACATTAATATCTATACTCCATAACAGCAAAGACACCTGGCGTTGTCCGTTAGTTCGTTGGGGCGCCATTTTAAAACATGGAGGAAAATCGAACCCCAAATGTTGACCATAAAGCCCGTCGATGGGAGAAGGTTCTGGCTGCCATTTTTAAAGATGGCGGCGGATTGGGAAAATATTTCTTAGTGCGTCCCTACTACTTAAGAGTAACGTCCCTGCAAATTTTCAGCCTTGTAAATGAAGCGGTTTGGACTGGGCGTTGGTTATCAGTCAGTCAGGACTTTTGTGTATTTTATGACGAAATATCCGACCCCCGTAGCCAGCGGTTCCTTTTGAGAAATTGCGTCAACCGTGTCGAAATCGATTTAACGAATTTGAGTACGGCGTTTTGATTTTTGAGGGATATAAGCCCCTGGGCACCTCCTTCCCTTTGCCCTCCCCTTCGTAATTAGGGATCTCTAGAAGAAGGTAGAGAGAGAATCTCTCCATCTATTTATACTTGCAAATATGATCATCCCAGCAGCTCTCCTCCTGAGCTTCTTCTTTCATCCTCCTCCTTTAAAAATAATGCCGAAAATTTCGCCAAAAACTTAAAAATTTTGATTGATGACGGGCTTAACCCAATCCGATTAGAATGCGAGCCCAATTTTTTTCTTCTTTGCCTTCCCATACCGGGGATGACGTTTTAAAACGATAGTCCTTAAAGTCAAAGGTATTATAGCTTTCTCCTTTTTTTAAAAAAATCCAAAGGCATCCGTCCCGACTTAAATTCAATGTCATCTATTGCTGTTTCTTTTGAATCCTTTTGAATAAAGTACCCCTTCCCATCCTCCCGACGTAATTGCGACGTCCTCTACTTTCTAATATATAGATATATTTATACAAAAGGATTAGATAAATTTTATGAGACGTCAAAAATTTGAATGGAATAAATAGCAATAGTCGTTTTTACGGATATTTCTCTTAGTGTAATTTTTCAATGGGATTTGTTTTGTAATACAAATTAGGTTTATTTACGACGCTCGAATCATCTCTTCAGGATTGATATACTGCTGAGATTTGTAGCTATGTACAAAGTGTAATTATCTTTTAAGTTCTATCGTCTATTTTTGGCCTACTATATGGAAACGTTCTTAAACGTTTTCAGTCTAAGGTATCTGGCCATCTTGATGAAGGAGATTATACTTTTGTGTGTCTCTCTCTCTCTCTCTTTCGCTAGCCAAGCAAGAAATCTTGTTAATATTTTCTTAGCTCGATTACGCGACGGAATATCATCAGAGTTAGGCTTAACAGTGCCGGGCCGTCTTTTTGAATGATGAGATGTCAGAGATGTCATTAGGCCCGGCATTCTTCATCCGTCTTACTCCCCTCCTCATCTTCTCCTTCTTTCTCCTCTGAATTCATCCCCATCTTCTTAAGTTTTCCCTCCCCCTTTTTTGCGCCCACGTAACCGTCGTACTAGCTGGGCTGGGGCAGAGGCCCACCCTTATGACTTCTCTTTTTCATTTGGATTTTTCGGAGACGTATCGTTGCCAGAATGTTTTTTTTTTAAAGTGGTTCCTATATCTAACCCCTTTCTCTCTCTCTCTCTTTGAGATCCGAGTCAAATCTGCGGAGATTTAAATTCAATTTCGTTTTGTTTATGCAACATCTACGATCGTACAATATGCGTCAGTTAGTTTCTAGAGGATATATTTTAAAATTCAAAACTAAATATTTAGGTCGAAAAGTATCTCGCAACAGCTTTATTATTATTATATGTTTTTAAAACACTTAGAGACTGCTTTCGCTGTCGGAATTGGTTGGATACATGGAGGATGTTTCTGATAAGTCTGCCATAAATTAAATGGAATATGAACTTCTTTGCCCAGGTCAAACTAAGTGGAAAGTGTCATTGAACGTGGGGTTACGGAGATACGGGCTTTCAAACTTTTGACCCTATGTGTCTTTGAGGTGACCCTAAAGAGTGGACAATTATTAATACCTCTAAATAACGATGTTAGCTTTGTGCTAATAGCAGGTACTCTTGTACTGGTGCATTGTAAGATCTAATTTTTACCATATTAGGCACACTTCTACTGAATAATGTGTTATACTGCACATGTGTCACAAAATTCAGAATTGTTTTAGGGGCCAATTAATGTTTGGGAGCCCATATCTCCTTATAACTAAATGTTGTAGACCCCATCATGTTTTCTATGACGCTTCCCACTCTGCAGTTTGACCCTTTAATTTTTGGCAGACTTATCAGAAACACCCTGTATGTATAAAATTCCGTACTTATGTGAAATATAGCTTAATGCAAATCCTCCGTATTTAATTCCCTTTTAAAAAGTTGGCCTCGTTTCGTTTCTCGTTTCGAAATAGCTAACTTTCTTTGAACTTTCCCAATAAAAATTCTCCCCCATTGTTTCTGTATGCTGTAATTCTTTTTTCTCTAGACCAACGGCTTCAATCTCTTTGTTCGAATGTCTATCTTTTTAATATACGCCAGTGTATATTTTATCTCTTTTATAATTCCAATTATTTATAGCTCTCATTCTTTATTATTTCTTCTTTAGCTTTCACGCGCGATAATCGGCTGACTTTATACTTTAAAGTCTGCCAGTAGAAGTGTAGTAGGCATAGTTAGGCTTAGCATTTCAAAATCCCTCAAAGCAATTAAATTCCACAGACATTCAGGAGGCCCTGTACTTTTTTAAGCCTTGGTTTTTCTTTTGTTTTCTCTGATTTATTGAGTAGTTTGGTCGCTTTTAAACCAATTTTTTCACGTCAATCCTCATCGTATATAAGAAGTCGCCAGGCAGCGGCCATTTCGGTATTATATCGCCAATAGACCGGTCCTATTTGTTTCTTTTTTTGAAAGAAACGTCGTAAGAACAAGACCAGACGAGAAAGAGAGAGTGGTTCGTTCTCTTTTGAAATTTGTAGAAATAATAAAAAAAAAAAAAGAAATCAGGATTGAATAGGCTTTTTACTAAAATCCGCCAAGGAGATCATTCTGTCCGTCTGTCTTTGCATCGTCCAATATTAATGGTAAAAACGTTTTAAGAAAGTATTTTTTTTCTTTTTTTCTTCTTTTATCGCGTGGTATAGATTCCTTAGGCTAAGGACCGAGAGATATGTTTTCACTAACTTTGTACTTGTGCTTGTCCTTGCTTGATGTACGGATAGCGTGACCCCTGTTTTAAAACAAAGTTAGTGGCGGTTACTGCTTGGAGGAGTGAGGGATGGAGTGGTAATCCCTATCTATACCTTCAAGATCGTGGCCTCTGTATCCCTACCTACGGAACGGCACCGAAGTTCTCCCAGTGTCCTCTTTGGGCGTTTAGGTAGGGTCGTATACGGAATCGTAAATGGCGCCCTCTCTGAATTAAAAATAGAAGCTAGTGCCAATACATATACAATGGCGCTACGCGGCAGCACCGAAGTTCTCCCAGTATCCTCTTTGGGCGTTTAGGTAGCTTCTTATAGTACGGAATCGTAAAAGGCGCCCTCTCTGAATTAAAAATAAAAGCTAGTTTTCATGCAAATACAATGGCGCTACGTGGCAGCACTTAACAGTCGCCTATACCGAAGGGTGCGCGAGGTACACTGGCACCGCATTTTCCACTCCATTTTACCTCATTTCTCCCTGGTTGTTGTGTTATGGGGATCTTACATTTTAAGTTGGGGAAAGTTATACTATGAATATTGTGAAGTTATTAATGCGTCTGGTTCGGTTTGATAATCTTTTTATTATTCCTTTATTGAAATCTTCCTTTTCAAATACGAAGCTATTATTTATTTCTTTTATCCGTATTATGTTTGTATATCTTTCTACAATCGTCTATTGAGCCAGTATTTAAATATTATAACTTTTAAACAAAACTTTTATGAGATGTATGTAAAGCAGCCGTCACATGATTTATTTATTTTTAAAAATATTTGAAATAGAAATAGTTTGGGTAATTTTTTGGAATTTGTTTTTAAATTCGTGACCTCAACCACCTAATTTTAAAACTTAAAAAAAGAAACAATTCAATTCACGATTTTTTTTTATATAGTATACGGTTAGTCACGATTTAGCGTGTCTGCGAAACAAACAATATTATAAAGTGGTTATATAGTTACATACAAAATTGAAAATTATATACCTTAAAAGGATTTAACCACAGCCAGCGATAACAAACAAAGACTTTGATTCTATAAGGTAGCCTACCTGCCTGTTACTCCTAATCTATAAAGACAAGAAGTATACGTTCTTAAAAGTGCATGCTTGTCTACGGAAATTGGTATTTTCTTACATCCACTAATAAAAGTAAAAGAAATTTAAAAAAAGAACATTTGTTTCCTGTATAGCGCTTGAAAGGACCCTCCAATCCTCAATAAACTAATACGATCTAAGCTCCTTACTGAATCCAGTCGCGTATGGTTTAACAGTTTTCGTTTTTCTTCTTCTTTTAAACTTTTTCAGTTTCTTATACTATACTATATAGGATGGGAAATGTCTTAGTGCGCCCCCTGACGTTTGTAAGGGGGGATTGCGATGTTACCAAACGACCTTCATTAGCGGAGAATTTTCTCCACGGCGACACTAAAATTTTTCCTTCTTCCTACCAATTCGGAAAAAGGAAGAGAAGATTGGAAACACAGAAAGAGAGATAGAAGGGACACAGCGCGAGCGCGGCATCTTTACAAAACCGCGCGTGCTTAGAATCCGAGAAACCGTTTATAAACCAACCGGAATTTGTTCTAAACTGACGCTAAGACACGCGGTTAGAAATAAATTAATTCGGGCGTAAATTCCGACTGATTTCGACGCATTCTCCGTTCATGTCGTAATAAGGAATGAAGTGAAAGTAGGGGATAGAGGGTTTAACTCCTATCTAGATTCGTATTGACTGTATTCGTGATTTACGGGTGGACACGCGACTCGTACATTTCCAAAAGGTAAAGGAGGCCATCTTTGAATAATAGGCGAGGCAAGCCCCTAAATCGTTCTTGTTGGGTTCGGGGTGAATCGCTTGAACCGAACTAGCAGCTAGGGTCGTTGGAATTTATATTGCCTTAGATTCTAGGCGGGTAATAAACTGGTCGAGCGAATAGATAGCGACCAAATCGACGACCCCCCCCCTCTCTATACCCCCCCCCCCATCCCGGTCATTATCGACATACATTTCGATATTTAATCGTAGCTCCCTGACGCGGAGGGTGATGGGATAGAGACGATATAATTATGGACAACCGAGATATCCTATCGTAAGAAATATAAAAGAGATGCGACGTAATAAATTTTGTAGGCCTTTGGGCAAAATATGTTATGTTTCTCTTAATGTTATTGGTACTAATTATATACGTTTGGTTATTATTATTACATTAGATTGCATTGCGTTGCATCGCATCGCATCGCGTCTGGGAAGATAAGAAAACGTAATTATCTTTTGGATAGCTAGACTGTAATCGATTCGTAATTAATATTAAGTTTTTATTTTTAAATTTGTCACGTACCAGTTAGTGAGTGTGTATTTGGAAGTTTCAAATCCAGGTGCCATGCAATTTAAATGCACTATTTTCACCCGAGACTCTTAATTGTCTATTTCTTCAACAAGTAATGTTACACCCATTAAAGGGAGGGTGAAGTGGAAAATCAAGTTGGATCGATTCTTGACCAATATTCATAGTGACATATTCGCGATGTATACCTCGGAATGCTTTCAAAAATCAAATTAGTTTGAGATTTTATAGATAATTTTATATTTGCACCTCCGACCAATTGCGTAAGGCCCTGCCTTCCCGTGTGTCGAATGAAATTTAACGCGTGAATTGATAGAAATTGCGCGTGATGTGTCAATCATTGCGCGAGATACAGAGCGCATCACGTGAGTTTTTGTTAACAAAAAGGCAGGGTGTTACGCGATTGGTCGGAGGTGCAAGTTTCAAATTATCCATGAAATCTCAAACTAATATGAATTTTAATGTAATTCGAGGGTATTTCCTGGATATGCAAGCTGGTCTTTATAATTAGTAGAAGAACTTGATTATCCTTAAATTAACGCGTTGTTTGAAGTCACCTGCATCGAAATTGTCTAATTGAGAAATCTCACTTGCTCGGTATAGCTAAACTAAAGGAATCGATAAATATATGGTAGACGTAATTTTAACAAATAGGCAACCAATGCGGTTTAATCAAGATATTTCAATTTAAAATGACTTGGAAAATAATACCTTTTATACACAAAGTTGGTAGTTGCATCGAGAATTCCTGACCCTTAAGATAAACCGAGTTCCGTTCCGTATTGGTGGTGGTATCTGTATACGAACTTTAATGAAATGCAAATGATTTTGTACTAAAGTTAGCGTATATCTCGTGGGGGGGGGGACATTTTCCATTCGTAATACTACTACCTAGCAGTACCACGCCAGAATCTCGGCTATCATTAAAGTTAAACATTTCACCGTCTCATGAATATTAATAAGACTGGTCCGTCCAATACCTTGGAGGAGATGCTCTGCTGTGCTGGGAGATACAGTCGAGTCGCGCTCTATATCCTCGACGCCAGCAGAAGAATAAACACACGCAAAATTTTCTACTTCTTTCTCTAAAAATTTGTAATATTGTTTTAAATTAACTTTAGTATACTAACTTAGAAAATAGAAGGATATATACAGGGTGTTGCAAAAAGGAGGTATAATTATAGGACAGAGGTACAATGGAGTGGGATCGTTCTATGGGAAATCAATTTTGAGTCTCATCAGAAGTAGGATGAGACTAGAAGTAAAGAACTCTAGCATTGGTAATAGATCCTGGCACTGGTGAACAAATTTGAGGATTTTATGCCGCTTCCATCGCGCCTACGCTAGAGAGAAAAAAATTGGTCGAGTTCCAAAAATATTTCTTACCCACTTCCCCTCAACCTAAAGCCGCGGAACGCGGACGCGGGTGCTTGTTTTTTGCTAGACACGCAGAAAGTCTAGAATTTATTTTTACCCTACACACAGATGTTAGTTGACCCTAACTCAAGGGTAATACAAGGGTAAACTACAGTATTTACCATAGTAACAGGAAACGAAAGAGTATATCTTTAAGAACTAAATTAAACTCCAACTTTAAATTGCGCTCACTATGCCTACATATTTTTAAAATGATATTTTCTTTCTTCCTATTTTTGTAATAGAATACGGCAGAAGTGAGATGAGACTAGAAGTGAAGGGCTCTAGCATTGATAGTAGATCCTGGCACTAGTGAACAAATTTGAGGATTTTATGCCGCTTCCCACGCGCTAAAACTAGAGAGAAAAAAATTGGTCGAGTTCCAAAAACATTTCCTACCCCCTTCCCCTCAACCTAAAGCGGCGGAACACGGACCCGGCTCCTTGAATCTAGTTCGGTCGTCTACCACCGCGAGCGTCTCACGTTTTGGAGGGAAAATTCAGAAACCGCTACCAGAGGGCCAACCGTTGGTGTGTTATCAAGAATATTCACTTTCGCCAAGTGAAGAATTTGGTTAGCTCAGTACTTCTAGTCTCATCCAGACATGGGCGAACCCTCTGCCTCTCCCACTCCCACTCCTCAAGTTTTAGCGGGGAACGAGTAGCTCACTCCAAGTGGTTTTCCATAGTAGGCCTTTCCAGTAAACCTCACTCCTGTCCCAGATGTATACCCATAAACTGGGAAGCTCCACTCCTTTCCCAAACAAAACATCATTGTAACTTTCACGTCTCTCACGAGTATTTAATTCAAGACTAAAGGTTTTTCACTCCTCACTGCTCATTTTATCTGGTAGTTTTAATAAACCTCCTCTCATCTCAATTAAGATAATATTTAAAATGTTTCACTCCTCTCACTGCTCATTTTCTCTCGTAGTTTTATTAAACCTCCTCTCATCTCAATTAAGATAAAATTAAACGTTTTCCACTCCTCTCACTACTCATTATTAAACCTCCTCTGATCTCATTCTCAATTAAAATAAATTACCATTAAGGTAAATTCGATTGCTAAAGGTATGGTTTTCAAACTCACCCCCTTTTACACCCCTTTTACGCCGCCCGTAAAAACTCGCGCTCTTTTAAAATTTGTATTTCGAATTGGCTGAGAGGTTCACTCCAATGTTTCATGATATTAAAAAGTTTCACTCATTTTCTTGAATATTGTTTTCCTAAAGGCCTACTACTCCCACTCACTCTCCACTCACTATAGTATAATTTCTGATTCTCTCCTCAAAACGCTCATTTCGCTCAAAAAGGAGAGGAGAGCGCCCATGTCTGATCTGAGAGAGAGCGGGAATCTGAGACAGAGCGGGAATGAGAGAGAGCGGGAATCTGAGAGAGCGGGAATCTGAGAGAGCGGGAATCTGAGAATCTCAGAGAGAGCGGGAATCTGAGAGAGGGCGGGAATCTGAGAGAGAGCGGGAATCTGAGAGAGGGCGGGAATCTGAGAGAGAGCGGGAATGAGAGAGAGCGGGAATCTGAGAGAGAGCGGGAATCTGAGAGAGAGCGGGAATGAGAGAGAGCGGGAATGAGAGAGAGCGGGAATGAGAGAGAGCGGGAATGAGAGAGAGCGGGAATCTGAGAGAGAGCGGGAATCTGAGAGAGAGCGGGAATCTGAGAGAGAGAGCGGGAATCTGAGAGAGAGAGCGGGAATCTGAGAGAGAGAGCGGGAATCTGAGAGAGAGAGCGGGAATCTGAGAGAGAGAGCGGGAATCTGAGAGAGAGAGCGGGAATCTGAGAGAGAGAGCGGGAATCTGAGAGAGAGAGCGGGAATCTGAGAGAGCGGGAATCTGAGAGAGCGGGAATCTGAGAGAGAGAGCGGGAATCTGAGAGAGAGAGCGGGAATCTGAGAGAGAGAGCGGGAATCTGAGAGAGAGAGCGGGAATATGAGAGAGAGCGGGAATCTGAGAGAGAGCGGGAATCTGAGAGAGAGCGGGAATCAGAGAGAGAGCGGGAATCTGAGAGAGAGCGGGAATCTGAGAGAGAGCGGGAATCTGAGAGAGAGCGGGAATCTGAGAGAGAGCGGGAATCTGAGAGAGAGCGGGAATCTGAGAGAGAGCGGGAATCTGAGAGAGCGGGAATCTGACAGAGAGCGGGAATCTGACAGAGAGCGGGAATCTGAGAGAGAGCGGGAATCTGAGAGAGAGCGGGAATCTGAGAGAGAGCGGGAATCTGAGAGAGAGAGCGGGAATCTGAGAGAGAGAGCGGGAATCTGAGAGAGAGAGCGGGAATCTGAGAGAGAGCGGGAATCTGAGAGAGAGAGCGGGAATCTGAGAGAGAGAGCGGGAATCTGAGAGAGAGAGCGGGAATCTGAGAGAGAGCGGGAATCTGAGAGAGAGCGGGAATCTGAGAGAGAGCGGGAATCTGACAGAGAGCGGGAATCTGAGAGAGAGCGGGAATGAGAGAGAGAGCGGGAATGAGAGAGAGAGCGGGAATCTGAGAGAGAGACAGCGGGAATGAGAGAGAGAGCGGGAATGAGAGAGAGAGCGGGAATGAGAGAGAGAGCGGGAATCTGAGAGAGAGCGGGAATCTGAGAGAGAGCGGGAATCTGAGAGAGAGCGGGAATCTGAGAGAGAGCGGGAATCTGAGAGAGAGCGGGAATCTGAGAGAGAGCGGGAATCTGAGAGAGAGCGGGAATCTGAGAGAGAGCGGGAATCTGAGAGAGAGCGGGAATCTGAGAGAGAGCGGGAATCTGAGAGAGAGCGGGAATCTGAGAGAGAGCGGGAATCTGAGAGAGCGGGAATCTGAGAGAGCGGGAATCTGAGAGAGCGGGAATCTGAGAGAGCGGGAATCTGAGAGAGCGGGAATCTGAGAGAGCGGGAATCTCAGAGAGAGAGCGGGAATCTCAGAGAGAGAGCGGGAATCTCAGAGAGAGCGGGAATCTGAGAGAGAGCGGGAATCTGAGAGAGAGCGGGAATCTGAGAGAGAGCGGGAATCTCAGAGAGAGCGGGAATCTCAGAGAGAGAGCGGGAATCTCAGAGAGAGCGGGAATCTCAGAGAGAGCGGGAATCTCAGAGAGAGCGGGAATCTCAGAGAGAGCGGGAATCTGAGAGAGAGCGGGAATCTGAGAGAGAGCGGGAATCTGAGAGAGAGCGGGAATCTGAGAGAGCGCGGGAATCTGAGAGAGCGCGGGAATCTGAGAGAGCGCGGGAATCTGAGAGAGCGCGGGAATCTGAGAGAGCGCGGGAATCTGAGAGAGCGCGGGAATCTGAGAGAGCGCGGGAATCTGAGAGAGCGCGGGAATCTGAGAGAGCGCGGGAATCTGAGAGAGAGAGCGGGAATCTGAGACTCTCATCTTACTTCTGGTCTTATGTAAAACTTCTGTAACATGTTTCCCTTAGATGATTCGATGGAGTATTTTAAGGATGACCCCTTAAATTTAATTAAGAAACTGATTCATACCATGATTTCTAAGTTTATTAAGGGGTCATCACTAAAACACTCAAATCATAACTCGAAAACAGTGGCCCTTGTGGCAAAATGGAGATAGAAGTTACATTTTCAACTCAAAATCGTGTACCCAAAGAACATCCCCACAGAGTTAACAGAAATACTCTGTATATGACCTATAAAGATAAGCCTGTTAATTTGTTTTTAATTCGAGTGATGATGAGTGAGTGAATTTAGGGAAAACATACTTGGGATGCCTATTTATATCATAGTGATTTCATTCATAAGATCCTGTGGTCTTGGGGGGCCCCCGAGGGGAATAAAACCAACATAACACGAGGAGCTAGCTAGCTTAAAGGAATGCGTATCTAAGTCAGATTTTTCTTGCTTTTAGTAACATCTTTCCAATGTAGATCTCTACCAGATGACGTTACCCGTTACAGTTAGTTATTTTTTTTTGCGTGTACAGCGTCCCTTCTCCTGTGACTCGACTCGGGCCCGCTCACAACGTGCAATGGTCCGGGACCCCCAAAACCTCCAAAAGAAGTATTTTTTTCTGAGAAGATGTTGGATCATCTTTCCCTCCGTATATCTGCCACTCCTGAGTCCCTACAATGTTTATAGATCAGATGGTTGTGAAAAGTCGGTGTGTAGTTTTTTTTGGGTTAGATTGAAGTTATTCGTGTCAAAGTTGTCTGTAGCGATGATATAGTCGCTGACAACTTTTGGGGTTGCGTCGACTATAGCAACCTCAACTCAACGTAGAGTTAGGTGTCGACAGCTTCTCACAGTGGCAGCAAACGAAAAAAAAACCTATCCAGGGAAAAAGTAAATATGGAGAAGCCTTGCCTCGCTCTTTCTAAGAAGAAAGTTGGTTGAAGAAAATTTCTCTTTTTATTTCTTCCGACTTTAGTTTAGTAAATTTGGCTTGACAGTGTTATGGAAGGTTAGGGGATGGTTCTGTATATCCATTTTCTTAGTGTCAAGTAACGTTGTAAAGACGGATACGAAGATGGTTCCGATTGGCACCCCGTGGCACGTGTATTCTCGCGCTCTTTTTTATTTTTTTCTTTTCCCGCCAAATACCCGATGACAAGCGGGAGTGAGAATAAAAATAAATATGTCGCCGCCCGTCTCGCGAGATCTAGTTTGACGTCGCGCGCCCTCTTTGATGCCCAAACAGAAACAAAAACCTTTTTTTTCGCGCCATTATACAATAAGTTCAACCAAAATCATTCAATGAAAGGCAAGGCGTACTTCTCTACTTTGAAAATAGCTTCGGACGTGTTAACATTCTTAAATTGAACATAACACTGTAAAAAATGAAAGCATTTTCTTACTGGCTAGCCTGTTAATGACCAACCAATTCTCTGAGACGCCCTTTTTGCTATTTTCTTCCAATTTTTTTCGTTACAACAATAGTTCTTGTTCACAAAACGAAGCCGAATGAAGGGATATAGCTTTGTATAAATAAGGAGAATGTACTCTTTATGCCTTGGAATCAGTTCATCTTTCCTAAATGGACAAATATTGTTTTTTAGACTTTATATACACTACACTCAGATGGGAAGATGCTGGGGGAAAAAGAAAAATCTTCTATTTTTCTGAAAAACCTAGGTGACAGTAATTGACTGTTTCTTTCTGTATCTGGAAGCTTTTCTTTCTTCCTTCCTTTCCTTGATTCAAGGGGCTTGGATACTTCCCCATCCTTTAGGACTCGTTTCCTTTTGAATTTTTCTCGGACATTTTTAAATTGGCAAGTTTCCTACCCCTCTTTCATATCTGTCTCTATACTAAATCCGTTCTTTCACCCTATTTTCTATTCAAAAAACGCGAGAAGAACTGACGGCATCCTTGTTTTTTTTATATATATATATATATAAGTATAAGAATGTGGGGAAAGTCAGGAAAAATATAATAATGAAATTTAAAATGTGTTTTCGGTTTCTGCCCGACTTGTCAGCTCCTTTCAAAAAAATGTATATTATCAAGACTTCTTCTGCCTCTTTACACGTTAGGCTTAAGTATTTTCTGTGTTGAATATATTTTATTTTACTTGGTTTTTGATATTAGATTATTTATTCTAAGCAAGTCCATCAAATATGGAATTTTAGATTTTATACAAATAAATATAAATAGATTGAATTACGGTCTAATTTCGTGAACATTTTTTATTGTTTAATAACAGTATTTCTACTCCGTACTTAATCATCCTTGATTGTAAGCATCGAACGAAATTACTTATTTATCCTTGTTATTATACTTTATTACTCCTTGTTATTATACTTTGTTACTCCTTGCTTTTATATTAATTTTAAAATTGGCGTGAGAAAGTGTACTTGCTACGTAGGCCACCAAAGAGATGTTTGCGCCATCTACCTGCAACTAAGCTTAGATATTCAAACGTTACTTTCAGACAGGCAGACACAAAAATTTCTTGTAAATGTTTACACTTTAAATTTTAAGGGATTTAAAACTCCCCTCGATCGTTGTTGAACTTGTTTTTCTTTAAGCGTCTTCTGGGGTATGTATTGTTTTCACCCTTGATTAGATAGTAACCAGAGGGGAGTTCGTGGATCGTTCATTATTTAAAATTCGTCCCCTGAAGCAACTCCCCCTGGTGACGGGGAATTCGTTAATTTCCTGCCAGATCACACCCTTGCACCGTAAAAAAAGGGACAGGCGACAAAAAGCTAAAAAGCCAAAAAGCTTTAAGCCTAAAAAAAACACAAGAATGGAGGAAACAGTTGATCCCAGATAAATTAAACTAGCTTCTAAAGAAAACTAAACAAGCCAAGGCTTAAGGATTTTTATTTTTTTTTTTTCCAACGGAAATTTATTCATTAAAGGCAGGCAGCCTGATAAAAAAGTCAATTAGAAAAGTGACAGATATATTCCTTTCATTAAAACGAGATAAGACACGAGAAGTAACGGCTCGCTTTAGCTTCAGCTTCAGCTTCATCTCGCTTCGTCCGTCCCCTGATGAGAAAAGTGCCCGGAAACTTGTAAACAAGATTGTCATTAATTCATTAATTTAAAAATCGGGGAGAAACAATTGTTAACGACGACAAGTCGAGCCAGTAACTTTAAATTCAACAAAACAGGACGTTACATTTATCTTCCCTATTTAAAGAATTAAAACATAGGACTTTTGGAAACCGCAATTGATTGAAATTAAGACCAAGTCTTAGTTCGTTTCTTGACATATTTTGTAGTAGAGAGTTTAAGAAATGTGTGTTTTATTTTAAGATTTTCTTGAACTTGTGGTTATGCCTAATTTGATTTTAATTTAAATGTGTGTTTTCACGTCTATTACACTTTTCCCGTGTATTTCTTAAACTTTCTAATATACTGTACAGGGTGTTTCTAAAAGGGTGGAAGGTCAGGAGTAGACCTCTTTTTTGGTCGATTTTGAGTCGAAAATGTGCTCTCTATGACATTTTTTCATTAAGGGTGAGCCTAAACAACGGATGACCAATTTACATTAAGTAATAACATAATTAAGGGGTCATACGTAAAGGAAAACACTCTAAACATAACTTGTAAACTGAGGTCCATAATGCAGAATATCATCTATCATAGAACCCACTGTATTTCGGTAATACCACCCTTTTTGGAACATTCTGTATTACTATATAGTGTCACGAAAAATACTTAAAAAGCATTGCTATCAAGAGGGCCTCGTATAGTTCAAAGGTCAGATCAGAACAGGGCAGGCACCCTTCTTAAAAGCTCGGCATTTTTTTTTTTTCAAATTTTAAAAGGAGAAAATTTGGCAAAATTCGCTTCATTATAGACAGCGGGAGACTCCCATTCGTCCGCGCTCAAAAATATTTCAACCCAGACTTATTTATTTTTTTCTTGAAGAAAAACGCTCGAGCGAAAAAAAGCGCGCGCAACCGGTGCCTGAAGATTTTTTCAAGTTTAAAGAGTACCATATGGGAAGTTGCATTCTTTGTGTTGACGCAGCATTTAATACGGTCTCCCCTCTGTATTAAATTTAGCTTGAGAAATTCTTGTATATAGCTCGGCGTGTTATATAATATAACCGAATTTTTCAGCAGTAATTCGAAGAAAGGGCACCAGGGGGTCTTTTAAATCACGTGGACTTGAATCTTGTAAAACCCAGGCACGTACGCGCCAAGTTTCAGGATCCTTTAGACGCAGTTCCACCAAAGTTCTGCAGTATAAACCGACCACCGTACTTTTTTTTGACCGCTCTATAGGAAAACTTACTGTTTGGCTTCAATATAGAGTATAGAAACTTTTGGAGAGTCTGTTTAGACACCAGTTTGAAGCACGCTCTATCTAGACTTTAACTTGTAATCTAATTATAGAAAACGTGAGACCACGCTGTCTTATTCAATGCGCTGTTACACAGTAAATTCCTAGCACTGTTGAGTTTATAATACGCGCTATACAACAGAGAGACGAGGTTGTATTGAAACAAACGCGGTTATGCGCAGAACTACTGCGCATTTGTCAAAATAGTCAGCGGCTTTTAAATTTTGTCTGATTTAATTAAGGTAGTCAGTTAAATTAAGACATGGTATTGAGAGTTTTTACGAAAAGCGAGGCTGTACTGCATCAAACGCAGTTATGCGCAGAACTACTGCGCATTTATCAAAGTTGTGAAACCACACCGTCTTATGGAATACGATTTTGCACTGTAAATAAGTAGCACTGTTAGTATATCATAACAAAAGAGGGTGTACTCACTGCCACAAATGCAGATGTTATTCGCCATTCATTTGTCAGAATCGTAAACAGTTTTTAATTAAAAACGGAGTGACAACTAGGCCTAGAAAAGGTTTACAATACACCACTTCGATATTCCGATTTGCGCATGCCCGTGCTCGAAGCGCCACCAGCCATCAAGTAATGAAACTGGTACTTATTAAGGGGTGAAAAGGGGGAAAGATTTCGCTTCCGGTGGTCAGGATTTATAAATAAAAATGGCGCTTGCCACGCATAGTTGGGCTAATGTCGACTGGTCCATTAAAACTAATAAAGGTTGGACGAAATCACTTGAAACCTTTCCTGGAATAACGCAAGATGTTTTCGACGAATATTTTAGTGATCCAACCAAAAAAACGAAAGGTTTTCGGTTTTTTAAAGAGAAATATGTACAAAAAATGTTCATGCATCCTAAGCCTTTGCCTAATAACATAGACAAATTTCAAGCTTACGCTATCCAGGCGTGCTGTCTTGCATCTATGAAAAGCGTGAACTATAAAATTTCACTGGGCATAAAGCGAGAGGGGAACCTTATCGTGTATGCACACTGTAACTGTCCAGCTGGGTGAGTTTTATCTTTTTTAGGAACAAACCTTTGAGCATTTTAAAATATATATTTCTGTATAATAACAGCAACGGCGCAAAATGTCACCACATTGCAGCAACACTCTATGCTTTAATAAATATATCAGGCCGACAATTAAATGAAATTCCTGATGATGTAACTTGCACAGAACAACTTTGCAAATGGATTCAACCTGGTGGGAAAAGTCACGCTCGCTCATGGCAAAACATTGAAATAAAGAAGCGTATTCCTGGGAAAACCGAAAGAGAGAAGAACAACTTAAAAACTACTTTCGATCCTAGACGTCTAAAAGATAGAAAACCTGATGAGGAGGCTCGACAGCAACTATTTGAAAGTGTTAAATTATGTAACCCACTATGCCCACTAATCACACACTACGAGCTGGATGTCAATATTAGAGCTGGAATGGCTATCTCTACATCACCCTCTCTAGATTCAACATCTTCAGATGTACTATCACCATCACGTTCAAATTTATCCACCGCTCTTGGATTATCAGTAACATCCGCGTCATCTTCCTCTGCGACACGACCCGCTACAAATTTTCATTTGTCTCAAGTACAGTCAACACCAACCAAAAGTCGTGAATCATTTGTACCATTCCTTACTTCAACACCTGCCTCATGTTCAACACTTCCAAGATATTCAAATTCTCCACAGACTAACCCAACACCTCAACAAAGTAATCCTTTACAAACTCGTATTCAAAACAGTCTTAATATTGAAGCAATAGCTATTTATGGGAAAACATTCCGTCAAGATGTTAACAAGTTTGTGAGACTCAATTACCCTCTTCTTTCCTTGGAAGCTAGACAAGCCATAGAATTTAAAACGAGAGATCAAGGAGACAGCAAATATTGGAAGGAGGAGAGGGTGAAATTAATGACCGCTTCAAATTTTGCTTCATTTTCAAAATGCCAGACCAGCCCAGATAAAAGGTTACAAAGTCTACTTTATGGATCTGACACATTAAGCAATATTCCCGCAATTCGACATGGGAAAAACATGGAATCTGTAGCAATTTTAAGTTACACCAACTTCAAAAGCCACGAAGGAACTCCAGTCAGAGTTTCGAAAAGTGGATTGTTCATCCACGCGCAATTCCCTTTTTTAGGAGCGTCACCTGATGGCCTAGTTTATGAGTTTCTAACAGAAGAGAGTGGTTTATTGGAGGTTAAGTGCCCCTATTCAAAGAAAAGTGCTCAAATAGAGGATTGCTTGAAATCTGGAACTTTTTACCTAGTCAAGAAAAATGGTAGTATAACGCTAAGAAAGACTCACAACTACTTTTACCAAGTTCAGGGTCAAATGATGGTCACAGGCTTAAGCTGGTGTGATTTTTATGTTTATAATGGGTGTGAAGCTGGCGAGCAAATATGTATTAGAATACAACGTGATTATGATTTCTGTGATAATTTACTGAAAAGCCTTTGTTACTTTTTCTTATACGCTTTTATCCCTGAAAAAATCCTAAGACGTGTGCAACAAAAATTACCCTTGTTTCTCTGTGATGGTGAGAAGTATATACCATATAAGAAAAACGTACAATTAGACATATTAGGCGAGGTAAAATCTATTTATTTATCATGTTAAGAACAAAATTGCCAATAAACTAGTCATCTGTTACCGAGGAATTATTCATTTCTCTTACTAATGGTGGGGAAAAATTTGTAAGGTAAGCACATACTGCAACAATGTTTTCAGCTATATCAGACATAGAAAGGGGAATGGGGCTGTCAAAAATATGGTAAGCCTTAATGCGACGGATTGCTCGCTCAACGTGCACCCTGACTTTAGCTATACTTTTGGTTTTAAGAACATCACCGGTTGGCATTTGAGGATTCCGGCTCGCTCTAAAAAGTGGGGGTATATTCAACGTTACCCCTTTCGGGAGAAGGCTCTCTATCTCAAATCCCTTATCAGCCATAATGTCATCAGGTTCTGACAATAGGCTCATCAGCTTACTGTCATCAACGATAAATTTATCTGAACACGCACCACCATAAAGTTTAGAAACAAAAGTAACGGCATTTCCTGGCGAAATTCCAATAAGGCATTTTAAAGTGTTGTAATTCTTGTAGTTAGAAAATGTACATCGCTGCGCAGATATAGATGATGGTCTCTCTACTCTGAACTCTGTACAATCAATTATTATACGAGTATTTGGATATTCGTGAAAGTATGCAGGCATAGTCGCGTATATAGCTTCCCTCGTAGGGAATGGAAATAAATCTAGAAGCTCAAAGTGCAAAAGAGATATCCAAGTAGTTAGTATTGTGGAGACCGTGCTTTCTGACATGGAAGATATTCTTGCCAGTTCCTTCAGTGGCATGCCCAACCGTAATCGAACCATTACCAAGAAAAATTCATCTTCCAAATCCAAATGTCGTTTATTGCCTCTCTTGCAGCTAGAACTATCATAATCTTGTTTAGTTTTCTTTCCATTCCAATACTGCATGACTTTGGCTTTCTTCTTTAGGTAAGTCAGAAATGACTCCAAAGTTCCATAATTTATGAAACCAGTGTAGAAAGCACAGACCTCCGGATTTCCTTTTATAAATGATATATTTAACAGTTGCTTTCTCAGCTTCTCAGCGTAAAATTTCCATTTTTCCTTATTTTCATTCAAACTATCCACTTTGGTTTTACTTTCTTTAAGTTCAGATTCCAACTTCTCAGACTTAGATTTCAAATTCTTTAAATCAATCTCAAGCTTTCCGTGTCTTAATTCATCTATTTCTTTATCTTTTTCAGCTAATTTTAATTTTAATTGTGACACCGTTTCTTCTAATTCTTTATCTTTTTCAGCTAATTTTAATTTTAATTGTGACACCGTTTCTTCTAATTCTTTATCTTTTTCAGCTAATTTTAATTTTAATTGTGACACCGTTTCTTCTAATTCTTTATCTTTTTCAGCTAATTTTAATTTTAATTGTGACACCGTTTCTTCTAATTCTTTATCTTTTTCAGCTAATTTTAATTTTAATTGTGACACCGTTTCTTCTAATTCTTTAACCTTATTTGCATTACCACAGTTGCATCCCTCCTCACTAACACTCAGCTCCAAAGAAATATTTTTATCGATTTTAGCGGAACTGCATTCATTAGGTGTTGCTAATTTATTGGCCAGTTTAGTGACAAGTTTTGTGACTGATATTGCTTCTGATTCACCTGTCGAATCTTTACTTATCGTCGTTGTTTGAGTAATCTCTCCAGATGCTTCTGGATTTTCTTTAAGTTCTTCATAGCCAATGTCTTTTCCTGCCTCGTCATTTTCAGTGACATCAGCGATAGGCGTCAAGATTTTTCCCGTTGATGGCGCCTTAAGTTGAATACAATTAACGCAACGGCTGTGTACTAACAACCATAATCATTTATATAATTAATTTAGCTTACCCCTTTATCAAGTAGCGATGGGAAAACAGTTGGATAGACTCCTTGTTTTAAAATCTTGTTTTTAGAGTGGAGCAAAGGCTTAAAATCGATCCTAGTGAAGTGAGCCGAACAAACTTTCGAATATTTACGGCGATTTAATACCGTTTCACCAGAATGTGATATTATATTATTGACCCACAATTGGCATAAACTCTCATCAGTAGGGAAAGAATGCCACGATAATCCTTTATTTTTAATAGATTTGTTTTTGCACCGTGGAACCACGCAATAATAACCTCCTTCCTCCGCCATTTTTAACTTTTTTTCGTCAGTACCGGAAACCACAGCTCTAACCGCTGCGCGCGCACTGCCCGGTCTGCCCCCAAATGTTTTCTTCCCTGCTTAACTTCATAACTAGTAGTTCGCCCCTAGCCCGCTATGGCGCCAAACGTAATATCAAAGTGGTGTATTAATTGAGATATTTGTTGCTTAGGTTAAAGGTCACTTATACTTTCAACTCATTGTTTCTAAGGCAAGAATAAGCTTTGGAAGATTTTGTTTTATATACAGTTGTTTAAAATTTGGCTCCATTCCTCGACATCCAAAACAAACTTAATTCTGTAAAATTTGCATTTTAGCATCCGGTCTCCAGTAAATATTCCGTGTAAGATTAGCAAACAACAAACGAAAGCTGCTAGACAAAATAAGCAAGCAAAGATTTGTCCCAAATTGCGTCTAGGAGGCGCTACTCGCTAGACTGGGAAAACTTGTATAATGGTCTCTACAACAAGAAAGAGGTTTTAATTCTTATCTGAATTAATGGTCATTTGATAACTTCACGGCGTAATAATTGAGGAATTATTCGGATACTTAAAGGCCCATATGCCATGCAGTACCGTATCGCTTCGCGAGCCTCCGGCTTATTATCGATTAACTAATTTGAATAATCCTAAATAATCTTGGCTGCAATCTATCCCGAAATGCAACTCGTATCGCATTGTTACCTCCTTCGCACCAGAAGTATATAATACTTCTCTTCAAGAGAAGTGTACCAGCCACAAAGCGGGGTAATTGTAACGTGATTCTTCCCAACATCATTTTACATTTGGAGTGCTCAAGGTTACTAAACCCAATCACATACGCGATAAACAGTTCCCTCATCATTACTCTATTAGCGCTTCACGATTTTGGCAAGGCGCATGCACTTGTGGATTTTTGTCCCACGTCAAGACAATCAAGGTTTGTAGGTTGATTACTGAGGATTTGGTGGTACCAAACAGCTATAGAATTCACCCCATGGTGCGATTCCCATTTGAAGTTTGATTAGCGGGAGAGCAAACAAAAAGGACATGAGCCTGGGAAGAATCATATTACATAACTAAAGTATTAAGAGTATACAAGGTGTCATACTTCTTCAATTATCCCCTTCTGTTCGTAGTCAGTCAGTCACACTTGCTGCTCGCTCGCTATCCATATGTATAGACTTCCTCAATTCAAAGTTAGCGCTATTTCGCGCTGTGCCTTTGGTTGTATTGAAACAAAGAATACTCGAGCTGCTCCTTATTTGCTTAATTATCCGGAAGTTTATCCATTAATCGCGATATAGACGTATTTGCTGACAACAGTTTATCAATTAATTTTCAACCTTAGAAGGTATCGAAACGCGAATTGTTCATAAGTTAGATAACAGACCATTTTAAGAGTGTATATCTTGTTTTACGGTTTATGAATCAATTTTGTTTTATGTCTATCTATCCGGGGATTTTGTAGATAGATTAATTTTGTAGTTTTCAATGGTTAGGAATAGGATAAATTAAACTTCAGTGTCGAATTTAAAGGAAAGGTACACCCAACATAACATTATACCTTAAATAAACGGCCATTTTTTTCTTCTAAAAGCAGAAGGGAAAGTATATGATCTCTTACCATTTAATTAGTCTTAAAAACGCTGACTACTGTCTCGCCATGTTTGGATATGTCTGCTAGCCAGAACCTGCACGGGACTGGTTCATCCAATCCCGTAGGGGTAAGGGGTTCTGGCTAGCAGACGCCTCTAGACCAATGACGTCACGGTAGTCCTTGATTATTTTTAAGACTAATTTAATACTAATTATTTTGTAATGAGAGGTCATTTATATATTTTTAATATTTTCCCTTTTATATTTAGAAAAAGGCTCAACCAATCCCGTTGGGTTAAGGGGTTCTGGCTAGCAGACGCCTCTAGACCAATGACGTCACAGTTGTCCTTGATTATTTTAAGACTAATTAAATGCTAATTATTTTCTAATAAGAGATAATTTATTTATTTATTTAATTTTAATATTTTATCTTTTATATTTAGAAAAAGGCCATTCTTTTAAGGTATAGTGTGTAGAACTGGGATCTTTCCTTTAAATTTAAACCGGGTGTTTTTTTAAATTGGTTATTGGAATCGCTATAGCCTCCTTGGGGGGAAACTGAAATCTCGTGAGAAAACGAACCAAACGAACGGTTCTGAAATTTGAGAGAAAATTCAATTTAGAAACTCCGTTTATCATTGCATGCTTCTCGAGTATAAATTCCTCAGGACTGCCGTAAAAACGTCCTCCAAGAAGAACCGAATATCAATCTCTCTTGAATTATATCCCCATGCAGGCTTTGTTTACTAGAAAATCTTAAGCAAGCTTTATACTTCGTGGAAAAAAGACTAAAAATAAACGCCAACACCCCCATGTAGTGTTCAAGAAAAACTTTAATATTGTTTATTGAGAAAATGGGAAGCTCTCTAAGATTATATAACTTTGTAACTGATCCCCTAGCGGGTTGAGTTCACCACGTGATATCGTTCTATGGTGTCTTAAGAGAGATTCAAATTGTTTATACAGCTTTGAAAAGATTTTTAATGGATTTTCAAGTTCTATTTTTAGGACGAAGTAAATGTCTTCCCAAAAAAGAAATTGAAAGCCACTATTTCAGAATCAGATTAGGCCTACAACGACTTTCAATTCCTTTAACTATATTATCTATGCTTGGGCGAATAAGAGTTCAAAGGTTAAGCGTTTCAAAGGAAAGTTTTAGTAACGATATTAACTTATTCAAAGGGTTCAAAATGAAGGCTGCGAGCTAAGAATAAAATTAGCGCCGGCCGCCTTTTAATGCCAGGGTCTGTAATAAAATTAATTAATTACCATATAGTAACTAACTTTAATCATAATTAAGCCTCGGTGCCTTCCATAATATTATGAAATATATAATTTCTAATGGAAAAATGTCTAGATAATTTAAGATATTCTTCGTTATAACTTAGCCTAGCCTAGACCCGGAGCTATAATACTATAGCACCTTTAACTTCAATAGAGCTGGTGGAAAAACAATAACTCATGTTATCATCGAGTCCCGCCTTAAAAGAGACTGGAGCGTACGCATCCATTTTTACCTCTCCGTGTGACGTAGTCCAGGAGAGGTTCTGTAACGGCCGTGTCTGTCTGTGTGTCTGTGTGTCTGTCTGTCTGTCCGTTGTTACACCCACGTGACCGCGTTCGCAGTTTGCGTATCGGAGCAAACGTGTTCGCCATTTCCGAACTGCTTTCACAGTCACGGAAATGGCTCCTCTACTTGAGTTCTCACACCACCAATCTTCTGGTCTTTGTCCATACCACACGGACACTAGTCTGTTCTTACTGGCTGCTAATCACCACCATCTTCTGGTCTTCGTCCATTCCACGTGGACACCAGTCTGTACATACTGGCTTCTAATCACCACCATCTTCTGTTCTTTGTCAATCCCACATTGACACCCGTCTGCACTTACACTGCCTTCTAACACCACCATCCACTGGTCTTCCGTCTATTCCACATAGACACCAATCTGTATCATTGGCTTCTACTCCATTATCATCGTTTGGTTTTAGGATATACGCGGCGATCAGCTAGGGTTACGAGAAACGTCTAGCCTCCCTAAGGTAGGATCGCTACCAAAGGTTTTCGCATTTGCGGTTTTTCCTTACTATTATAATGGAAACGAATCGTATATATACCCCAAAATTTGAAGAAAGCGGGAAGAGGGGTACCCTTCACTTTAAACGTCAATATTAGCAAAGTTTGAGAAGATAATAAGTATAACTTTATTTTAAACGATTTAACTATTATTAATGTTAATTATTGAAGATTAAAATAATTAAAAATAATTATATTTATTTAAATATTAAAGATAAACCTCTCGTGCAAAGAGAGAGATTATCATTGCCTCCTATATCTACCAAGGCCCGTGCATGCGATATATTTCCTTCATTGCCTCCTATATCTATCAAGGCCCGTGCATTGTGATATATTTCATTCATTGCATAAACATAAGCGAGATTGTTTTGGGAAAAAAAATACTGCTTCCACTAATGCGTTTATACTCCTTGTTACTGTTGTATAGAGTAATCATGATAAAAGCTTAAAAAATTACGAGAGGACAGACCTTTTTTATCCTCATTCAAAAATATTTTTTTGTGCTAAGACTGCTTTAAAAAATCCAAACGGTTAGGCATTGGTAAAAAAGACAAATGATATTTTTTCAAATCTTATGAGATAACGCCCACCTAGTTGAAAATTGCCGTTTTTTGTCCGCGGGAGCCATTCCTTATGAGAATTTCGATGCTAGTAGGTTGTCAATTAAACTACCGGTATATTATTGTTGTTGGAAATTGGATATTAAGTCAAATTAAGTGGTTGTAAAGAGCCAGCAGGTTTTTGCCACTTCTTTTTGTGAGTATTTGATTTTTATATGTAAAATGGAGGAAGATAATGTTGAGAGTAAGGATGAAATGCGGAAGCGCAAAGCGCGGGAAAGGATGAGGGCAAAAGGTCGACGTTTTCATTGGATACTTAAGGTTATATAATCTTCTCGACACGGAGAGGTAATATTTTGGTTTTCCCGACTTGTATTTTAATATGGTCATACAGTTATGAGCTGCAGTAACAGCAGCCGTAGGGCTATCTAGCTACATTAAAAATAACACCATCATCCGGACAGACACGGAGAGCGAATTGCGCGCGCCAGACTGGAACATTTTCTACAAAATAAATCATAGAACGTAGTCGAAAAACGCGCGTTGAAGAATAATAACTCGTGAAACTAGAAAGAGGAGTCGGATAGCTATCATAAAATATATTAAATTACAATTTTAACCTTTGAAAATATGTCGAGTTAATGTCGAACCCCACGAACAAAACGAAATAACTTCTCAAATTTCAAGCTGAATAACGTGTATAACAAGTTGTGAAGCCGTATGTATATATTGTATACGAAAATTGTTATAGCTTTTAAAAACTAAGGAGCAATCCCAATTTTCAATACGTTCAAAGCTATTCTTTAATAGGCCTTTTCGAATTAAAAAATGGGGTATGCAGCCCTTACTATCGGGGCATACAAGGGGGTTGATACATTGCCATCCCTCTCTGCACAATCTCATGATACAAAAGCACTACAGCGCAGGCGCCGAAAAGCGAGATGGAAGGCGGAAGTTTTAACCTCTTAGTAACATCGAAATGGTCTATTATTTGAAAGTAGAGCAAAGCAAACTAAGGTTGAACTTTAAATACCCATTTCAATCTTAGTTTTCTATAAGAATGAAGTATAATGCGAGAAGACCTGTAAGATTTAGTATATAGAGAAGTAGCTTTATTATTATTGCATTCTGAATATGAAATGAAGCGTGGGCTATAACATTCCTTAGCTGAAAATCCATAGGGAAGTTATTTTGGGAAAAATAGTCGTAAATTCCCGCCATCCTCATCCTATCCCATCCCAGTTTCTCCACTGCTGGGTCTTCCTTTTCATTTTTCGGTAGGACCTTTTTAAAACGAGGGCCGCTATAGAGTTAGAGGACAGGAAAAATTATTATTATCGACGTTGTACTTGTACTTGTAGTCTTGTCCTAGTACAGACTTCTAGGAAGAGACGTGGTGGTGGGAGGGAGGGGGGAGGGACTTTAAGTAAACATAACGTTCGTTGAGAGCTCGACACGGGAATATAACGTTAAAGTGAATGTACCATGGACACAAAAAGGATGTCCTATACGATGAAGGGAGAATTATGTTATTTCACGACCGGGGAAACTTTTATAAATTCAATATTCCAAGTAATAATTTACTCGACACATTTTGAGTAAGAACAGAAGTTCGTAAGATATGTTCCATTAGTTTGTCATTGGTTAATGAGAGCTTGTCATGAAGTGACTGAAGTAGGTGAAACGTCATAAGTTTCCGTGGCTCGAGATTGTGGTATATTTTTCTCTGTAGTAGATGCATAAGTTCATAAGATATGTTCCATAAGTTTGTCACTGGTTACAAACTTGAGCTTGTCATGAAGTGACGTAAGTCATAGATTCGAGGTAAAGCGAAGACGCCTGATGAGGCACTGTCAAAGGCTTAGGGTAGACTGAATAGGAAGATGGAAGTCCTGCGAAACTAACCGAGTGTAGGACTTCAATTTTCGTTTGTCGCTCTCGGACTAGTAAAATTCGACATACATTATGATTTGTCTAGCCCTTCCCACAAAATCCGTCTAGATACATTGAGAAAATGTCAATAGATACGCAATCATTCCTAGGGAGTAATGGCACCTCCCTGCCTTTGGCTACCTCACGCTCTATGAGAAATTAACATGGAGTGCCACTACTCTATTAGGCCTAGCTGTATTTAGCTTTACCATGGTTTTTAGATGCTAGAAAGTAAGTTATCGATCTGTTTTGTTAAGGCCATGGGTTTAACGCGGCGGCTATCTTGTCCCAACGTAAAACACAGCGCATTTTTAAAGTCTACCCCGTCTGCAATGTCCCTGGAATCAAAAAAAAAGGAAAAAATCCAACCGACTCTTTTAGATAAAACTACAATCCTTCAAAATCGTTCTTTACTAGATTGGCCACTAAAAAAATGTCTTCTTTCTCGTCCAAATCGTTCCAGTAACTACTTTAAGTTCTATCTTAGTTTATATTTCGTATTACTCCGCCGTAGTTTTAACTTCAATGCGAAGTTAGGTTGGAAGTTGAACCTATATGTAGGTGGGGTTGACAAAGTCAGGGGATTTTGGGGGGGTTTTTTTGCGTTCAATTTTTATCTTGCATCCATCCATAACTCTGACGATCCCGATCCGTTGTTACTACAAATCCCCTGTAGTCATAAATCCATCTTAAAGAGAATGTAATATTTATTGCGTCTCTATAAACCAACCAGAAATTTTACAACGAAATCGCTTGGAAAAGAAAAAGAAAACGGTTTTCATTTTCTTGATTCGCGGAATGTTTTTAAGTCTAAAATATAATATACCTACAGGGTGTTCCTGAAAAGTCTGCCATAAATTAAGTAGGATGTTCTTTGGGTGTACGATTTTGAGTCGAAAATGTAACTTCTATCTCCATTCTGCAGTCTGGGCCCCTGTTTTCAAGTTATGATTGGAGTGTTTTAGGGATGGTCCCTTAAATTTAATTTAGAAACTGATTTAGACAATTATTAAATGCTAATTTAATTAAGGGGTCATCCCTAAAACACTAAAATTATAACTCGAAAACGGTGACCCGGACGGCAGAATGGAGATGGAAGTCACATTTTCGACTCAAAATCTTTCGTCCAAATAACATCACCCTTCATTTATGGCAGACTTATCAGAAACACCCTGTATGTATATTTAAAGATATTTGTACGGGGGCTTTCAATCCCGATCAGGTTTATGGGGGGATATATTTATCGATGAAGTTTACGTGCTTATGCATTAATTTAAATAGTTGTTTACGCCGTTAAAGTTTTGGGAAATAGTTAAACAAACTTTGAGAAAGGAGAGAGAGAGTGTCAAGAAGGTATTTTGGTTGAACCGGTTTGCACCCCGAAATATTGGTAGAATTTAATCAGCAATTGATCTATAGCTGACGTCTTGGGATATTTTTAAACTCTATCTTAGCAGAATCTCCTGGACTGAAAGATTCAGGATTTCGTTCAAATTGCAAACAGTTAATGAGAACTAAGGCGTTTCCCCTGTATTTGAAAATACGTTGAAATTCACCTCCTTGGAATTACTTGAAGAAGAAGAATCTTTATCAAGTGAACCAAATCTCCGATCACACGAGGGTTCATTATTTTTTCATTCCTTATATAATGGCTGGAGGTATGACGGACCGAGGCTTAGATAAGAATCGTCTAGATAAATAGCACCCTTTAAAATCACGAGGGGAGACTAACTTGCAATTTTTCCCACGTGATTTAAAGCTTACGTCACACGCATTTTATCTAAGTAACCAACTCCTCAAGTGGTTATTTATGTAATAAACGAGTTTACTGAGAGCCTTCTTAAACACTATACGATCAACCCCATTTAAACAACAATATTTTTGCATAAAATGCTTCGTCGAAGATGAATTATGTTCCAGTTAATCCCCCACGTAATTGCATCATTTTTCTTTTAGTAAATTTACATGATTGATTCTTCTTCCTTAATATTTGAACCATGACCCGACCTTAATTGATACCCCATACAGAGTAAATCGTGAGTTAACCTCGTTTTTTGCATTAATCAAAGCCCCCGGAAAAGAATTGAAACCTCTTTGAACAACACGCGTACTTCCCATTATTACCTTTCATCTGGTCACTGATTCTTTTATCTATCAAGGCCCGTGCATGGTATTTTTTATTCGTTCTCAAAAGGGACATTATTTTGCCACTGTTTCCCGCTAGAGGCGCCTTCCGTTTATCAGACGGTATTTGGGCTTTGATATAACTTTTCAAATCCCGCCTATAGACCATTTCGATGTTGCTAAGAGGGAAAGACACGGGGGTTAAAACTTGGCCTTCTATCTCGCTTTTTGGCGCCTGCGCTGTATAGTCATTTTGTATCATGAGAGTGCACAGAGACCGGTGGCAATGTTGCCTACCCTTTTTCACGTCGAAAATGTCTATTCACCATCGATTTTAAACTGCGCTTAATTCAAATTACGCGGGGATATGGTGATGAACAGCGCCATCTAGGGTAAAAGTTAAGCAATCAAAGTCTCCCTAAAAAAAGCACCGTGAATGGACCTTGGTAGATATAGAAGGCAATGTTTCGATTTAAAAAATATAAAAGAAAGTTTAATATTTGATCTAAAAGTCAAATAAAAAAATTATAATTTTCAACGTTTGCCAGGTATCTATTATTTTCGGTAAATTTCTGTCAGACAAAAATTGGTAGTTTATGTTTTGTAGGTTTTGCTTTATCGAGTTTTCATTCCAACATTCTGCAAGTTTTTATGGCACGAAAAATTTCCCAAAAAATTCGGGAAAAGGTATGAAACCGCGGTCGTGAACTTTAACAAAGTTAAATCGTGATATTTTATTATATTATTTTTATAAAACAAAAGTGATAAGAAGAGAAAAGTGCTAAGATGCGTTTCAAATTGAAAAAGAAAATGTGTGAAATACACAATACTCCATGAATGTAAGCAAAACAAACGAGACAAACGGGTCTTTTCAAGTAAACAGCTTTAAAAACTAGTTTATATTAAATTGACATAGCCTTGTAAAAAGAAACCTTTATTAAGTTTTGTTCGTATTACCTGTCGTCTTTCATCAAGGCCTATAGGTTAATTTTAATTTTAAATATTATATAGTACGAACTAGACCTAAATAAAAACTGGACCCGGATATCCACATTTCAATGAGTTAAAAGTATATCTTGTCACGCTATTCATTTTAAAGAATAATATCAACTTGGGGAGAAAAACTACTTTCTTTTTAACTTAAATTCATTTATCTCCATGAGCAGTTTGCAATATTAACTATACCACAGAAATTTTATAATTACCAACTGCACTTGAGGAATAAAAGAATAAGCGCAATCGTATCCTTTATTGACAATTTCATTTAATTGAATTAAGATGTGTAAATTGACAAAATGAATGTATTTAATTCACCCCTGAATATTGAACAGTTCTCTGTTGTAATTATGGGCCAATCCACGTCCGTTGATAGGCCTCTCTTTCGTTACAATGTTTAATTTCAAAAGATGACATCGCAAGTGGCATCAACAGATCTAGTGGAATTTAACCCTAGGGGGCTTTAATTGAATTTAGTATTATATAACGAAGGTGTTGTTATTATATATAGGAAAGCAAATCCGGGACTTTTGACTAATATTCAATTAAATCACCTCTTCTCACTTTAATTGCAATTTTCAAAAGCGCCTGCAATACGGGGACATTTGTACTATAAAGTATCGCAACCATTAATACGCCCTTCAATTTAATTTAATATAAACAAAAGTATCCGACACCTCGTCGGGATTCATCTTAATCCTCTTTATTCCATTTATTCAATCCTCCTGCTCAAAATATATTTAACAAAAGACCAGGAGGATGAGAAATTAATATCAAGCTGTAAGGAAGAATATTGGACGGTTTGTAATCTGCCTTGTTTAACTAAGTCACTTGACCCTAGAATCCGGGAATTACAAAGGTCACCTAGCATTCTGTTCTATTCCCAAGTGAAATTGATAGAGACTTTGTGAATATTAACTATACCATCCTCCTTTTGTCTACGAATGGACGGTTTTAACTAAAAACACGCGCGGTCTCCTACCCGAATACCAAACCTAATATCAAAGCCTGGTAGAGAAATGCACGTGCTTTCAATTAAACTGCTATAATAGCACACTGAAAGGCGGATTTAATAAACGCTCGCGGTTTCAATCGAACAACACTAGCTGTTTTAATCCCCGAACTCTCTATTCAACGTTGAGAAATTAATATGGTTTATCAGGGGGTTTGGGGGACGGGGACGATGATACCCCGAAATTCCTCGGCTTGGCGCTTCGGCTTTTCAGTCTGCGTTCGTCCAATAAACGTCACTCAGAAACTAGGCTTAATTTAAAGGCAGGGTTATATAATAATTTAGAAACCAACAAGCTGGGGGGGTGAAGGGGGGATGAAATTTCATTTTGAATATCCGATTGTTGAGGAATGGAATTGTTCATATTAATAAATGTAATGCCTGTTTCTCCATACGAATGGTATATACAACTAGGGATCATCCTTTTTAAAGAAAAGAGGGAATTTGAATCCGTTATCTCCATGGAAACAGAAGGAATCTTCCCCCCTCTTAACACCAGGGGGCGTATATTCGCTTGTGGGATTTGGAGAAAGATACCACATCCAACTCCCCCCTAAAGGTTATATTCCTTTTCTAGCTATTGTAGCTAAAAATTAATAAAACTACGTCGCACCGCTAGTCACGTTTTCAAAGTCAGCCTGGAGACTCTGCATCTCTATAGGTGTAGACCTAAACCCGTGTTGCTCCAAGCGTGGAAGGGAATTTGCAAGTCTAAGTTAGTTTCAGCAAGAGCTAGGGTAAGGGTAAGGTTGCTTGCTGCTAACACACACTACTAGCTTGCTAGCTTACAGGCTGTTTAGACAAGGGACGAAGAAATTTTACAGGGCAAGTCAAAATACTTACTGACTTATTCATAAGTTGTTGTGAATATATTTATGTCTGATATTCTTCTTACTTCAATTTAATGTACTTCTTAAATATACAGGGTGGTTCTGAAAGGTCCGTAAATAATTCTTTGGAGTCGAAAATGTTCTATGATATTTTGCCCTAAGGGTCACCGTTTACGAGTTACGATTGCCGGAGTGTTTTACGGATGACCCACTTAAGAAACTGATTTAGGCAATGATTTTTAATTTAATTAAGGGGTCATCCATAAAACATACTTTGAAAACGGAACCCTAAGGGCCAAATGTCATAGAAGTTACATTTTTGACTCGAAAAGAACAGACCGTTCAGGAACACCCTGTATACATTTACTTAAAGAAAAGCAAACTCGAGGTCAAACGCGGATTACTACCCCCATTTTAATTTGTAGCTCGGCCTAGTTCGTATTCCCACTGTTCTTTTAGAAATATTTTATATTACTATAGGCGCTTGTAACGTTTATCGAAAAGGTCTATCTATCAGCATTTGTAAAAAAAATGTTTCCAAATGCTTGAAAAAGAAGAAAAAAAAAATCTTTTTCTAGTCTGTCGTCATAGTACTGTCACTCTTAGATCCCGTACAACATCAGTTATTTTTTTTTTCTTTTTCAACCCTCTTTCACATTTCTCTCTCCATGTGACATCTTGTCAAATGTGTATCTAAAGTTGTTTTTTTATTTTATTTTTCCAAAATCCAAAATAACTTCTAAGAAAAAAATAAATTAAATTAAAACCAGGCTTATGCTTTCGCCAAACATGGATGGATGTTTAAAACCCCAATACGAACGCGACCTTCTTTTTAAATATATGAAATCTAGAAGTTCAATTTTCCGGGTCGAATAAACCCCTTTCTATAGTTTTCTCTTTAAAATACGGGCTTATTCTTTCATTCCTATACTAGAGTTGAGGAAGGTATAGAGAAAAATGGGACGAACCTTCTCGGAAAACTGCATCTTCATCTTACCCGAAATCGGAAAAACGGAGTCCCATTTCGAAAGCCTATTACTGGCCGGGGCGCCCAAGCGCGTAAAGGGGCACTATCCCCTTTCCAAAAGGTTAAAGGACTACAGCCGGACATTCGAGATATAACCCCACCATGGTTACTACTTTATCTGGAAATTCAGTGAAACTTAAAAGTTTAAAATATTATTACTATAGTCCCATTTTGAAAATTTTGGTACTAACCCTGCGCTTTATATTATAAGCCGATTTCCTACGTTCTTACCCCATCGAATATTGTATTTCTCTTGAGAAGCTAGAAGGGAATAAGATTGGCCCTGAGTTTCTCGAAAGTGTTTGCGGGGGCTAGCTAGCTTTTGAAAAATGCATTCGAAGAAAGAAACCTATCCACTCGTTTTAAATTCACCAACTTATCCATGGGTTCAACATATCCCAGTTAATGCCTAATATTACTGCCGAATTTCATATATTCCCCATAGCGAAATATACCCCATACATTCCTTGATTGTAGTTGAACGCAATATACGTTTACTCCCTGGTGATTCGCTTACTTTCCGTTCTTGGTTTGCCCGGGATATTCATTGGCTCGCTAGGCATGATGGGATAGGTTGGAAAACGGATTGGAAAATTCCACTTTCTCTTTTATATTTATATGTATATATATATAGAGTGATTTTCAAATCACTTTTAAAAGTTATATATCGAGTATATCGTCATTAATATAATATATTTTAAAGTTTGTCATTAATAAACTTTTTCTAATTGTTTTTAAAATTAGCTAGAGTATAACAACAACTTTTTTCCCTACGTTTAAAAAATTTGTACAAGACAAGAGGGGAGGGGAGGGGAAAGTTTAGTTTAGAAATTGAGACTCGATTCGAGATTGATGGATGTTCCCCGGGTATTAGAACGGAGGGGGTTGGGGATTGTTCCTAAAGCGTTGATGGTAACAGCTTTTAATCGATTTTTGAAGAAGTTTATACTGACTGGCCTGTGGTCTCTCGCCGTCGATACAATAATTTTTTCTCTCCTCTCCTCTCCGCATCCTCTTCATCCTTTCTCCTGCTCTTGAGCTTCCGACGAGATCTCTTGATTCTCTTCACTTCATCCGCGTGATAAATAGCTCGAAACTTTAGAAACAACATTGTTTTAAAAAGTAGTAACCCCCTTTTCTTTTCAAAGATAAAAAACCTCTAACCCTTCTAAAGTTTAAAGCTGAAGAAAAAGGTCGGATACTATCCGATACACTTCAGTTATTTTGATGAAATGAAAAGTTAAAACTTTTTTATATTTATATATAAGTAGTATCCATCCCCTCCGTTTTTTCCTCGTGATTGTTTTCAATCTCGCGCCTTTATCACTTCATCATCGTCCAATAAAGTCGAAATAAAATATTTTTCGAAAAGAAAACAGTTTCAGTCCAAGTTTGAGGTACTTTATAAGGGTTATTCTATTTGATCCCGGGGTCAATTCAAGACTGTATAGATATAGAGATCAACGTGGTTAAAAGTTCTCCGTCTTTCTTTTTGCGCTGCTGGGGAAAGATTTCCAGTTGAGAGAGAAGAAAAAGAAAGAAATCTCTGAAAATAAAATAGGAAAGGGCTTTATAACTTTCCTTGAAATAAGTGAGCCAAGCCAATCTTTAAGGGGCCACTGATCAAACGGGATTGGGGGACCCCTTAAAGGTTTTCGAGGTGGTACTGGGCCAAATGGAATCGAATGCTGCTGCATGGGCTGGCTGGGATAGACTGAGAAAAGAAAGGCCCGGGGATCAGTGTCTTAAAAAGAAAAGGAATCATTCTAGCACTGAGTTAAAGTTCATCTACGCTTCAATAGCGTCCATCCTTCTTCAAAAAGTTAACTCTGTTTCCATCGTCTAGGCGACTCCTTAATAAACTTTCTCTATTTTTCCCGCGTAAATAATATAATACGTAATTGTGTAGCGCCTTTAGAAGTGTTCTAACTGCTGCACACCGGCGTTCAGGGAGAAACCAACATCCAGGCGTAGTGTTTTATCGTGTACCAGAAATACATGCAGCTAATTGGAATCTCGACGTATCTAGACGAATTTTGTTTAAAGAGATTAATCATTTAATATATATGACGAATTTTACCTGGCCAATAATTTATTTCGCTGCATGTTGCACTTTGCGCGAGCATAGGAACTCGCGTTGCTACTACGCTTGACGGAAAATACAAAAGTCCGGCCCACAAAACCCGCATAGAGGGATACATGGGGGAACAATTACTATTAGCTGCAGGTATTCCCGGTATAAGTGAATATCAAAATTGTCTAATTTAGTACTTTTCTTACTGTTGTAGTCTGTTTAGATGAAGTGTCTTATTGTATTCATTTCTTTTGTCTGTCTTTATAGGCAATTTGGATTATAGAACGGCGTACGCTTGCGAGGGCAGCCAGCTGTCGATCGCCTGCGATGAGGGTCATCTTATTAAACTGGTCAGAGCCAACTATGGACGATTCTCTATTGGCATCTGTAACGAGCACGGAAACCTCGAATGGAGCGTCGACTGCACTTCGCATCGATCTTACTACGTCATCAATGAAAGGTATCATATCTTTAGATACCCTCCATAAAGGGTGCCAAAACCCTTATATACCAAACATTTCACACTCCCTTTTAAAGTTACTTTCAAATTGTTCTTGAAGATTCTTTCTCGAGATAAAACGAAAAGGGTTTAAAATGTAAATTTTACGGTAACAGTTGTAACGATGAGGTGCAGTGGGTGGCCAGAATAATTATCTTCTAATTACGAGCAGAATTCCATCGCAGCGAGCAAGCTAGTTCGTTTTAACGTTTTAAGAAAGCTCCTTTCGTTAAGCCAAGCCACGAAAGTGGGGAAGATGGAGAGAAAGTTCTGTTAGGTTGTTTCTAGGCTTTGGCGTAATTAGCGAATGAATTGAAACTCGCTGGAATTCCTTTCCCTGGGCTTCGGGGAGGAGGGGAAGGGGTAAGGAGAAGGGCACCCCATTAACAAATAAAAATAAACGTTTGTTGCAGATAAGGAGAGAAAATCCCCAAGTTTTATTGTCTAATAATATCCAAATTATTCTAACCGTGAATAACTTGCCAGTTTTATGACCTACTTTCTTGATACCACTATTACATTTTCGGGGGATTATCCCCCCGCCCCAACTTTATGGCAGGCAATATTCCCCCCACCCCCCTGGAAAAGGCTGAAGAAGTCTTGTTCACACTACTGCAATACTTGAACTGTAATGTTTACCTACCAACAACAATACAGTGTGTTTATGATAAGTCTGATACAAATTGGGTCAAACTGAGTGAAGTGTCAAAGAACTTGTGGTGTACAACTTGTAGTTACGGAACAATATGGTCTCCCAAACATTGATTGACCACTAAAACAAGGAAATAGCCACACGTGTGAAGTAATTAGCTTTACTTTACCAGCTTACCCACACTTCTACCCACTTAATACCACAAGTACGCTAGATAAAGGTTCAATATCGTTCTTAGATTGAAGACTATTGAAGGTTGATTTGTCTTACTCGACATGTGTGGCTATTTTCTTGTTTTTGGGGGCCAATCATTCAATGTTTGGGATCCCAAATCTCCGTAAGTAAATATTGTCACCCCATGTTCTTTCTAGAAACTTTCCACTCAGTTTGACCCCAACGACATGTCACCCTTTAGTTTATGCCTGATTTAACAGAAACACCCTGTACGTAGTGAGAATGAGTCTTTTAACCTATCCCCCACACCCTTCTTCGCCCATAGAGATTGTTTTTAAAAATACTTTGCAATTTTATTTCTTGACGGGAAATGTGGGAAACATCTTTAATCCCCTGGTTTTTCCTTTGAAATTTTTCCGTCAGCCTTAAATTCAAATAAGGAAGGCGCACTCTACATCCGTCCGTATTTTTTGGGGGGAAGATCCACCGTTATTTATCCCGTCAAACCATTTTACAACACGTGGAGATGAGATGAGATGAGCTTGAAGAAGGGGGTCTCTCCCCATCCCGAAACCTAACTTAGTTTGAAGGGATTTTAAAAGGATTAAATCGTCTAGTAACAAAACAGGCCGTCTTTTAAAAATTGCCCCTACACTGAGTAACAAATATATTCTTCTCCTTTTTCAATATGCCTTGAATATATTTTATATATATTAAAAAAATAAAACAAAGAAAGAATATTGGAAGGGGGAGAGTAGATCCCCCCTCAAACTTAAATGTATCGAACCCCGACAGACAGGAAGGAAAAGCTTAAGCCTAATTATCCTCCCCTGAAGGAATTTGTTATGTTCTTTCAAGAATATTAGAGAACTCCTTTCGTGAGTTAGTTATTCTCGGCTTGATGAGAAGTGGTTAGCGATTTCACGTCGCAGAAAGAGGGTTTAGGGTTCGATCCTGAACTGTGTCACCAGGAGTAAAACCCGCATAGAGTGTGCAAGTTTACTCCCCACTTTTAAAAGGAGCTTTTATCTTTGCCTGGTGTTGCCCGGTTTCCTCCTTTCCATCAAGACTTGCTGAGGTTAACGGTAATAGTTAGTGTAGGGCTCTGTTGGTTAACGATAATAGTTAGCTCTTGGTTTGCTGTGGCATAGGGTCTCCATTACCCCTCCATGCACTGAAATCGTGCCCTCTTTATATTATGATCACGCTATAAAGTTGAAAGGAGTATTTATTCATGGTGAGATGTATTAAATTCAACTTGATGTGGCGAGGGGATTTGAAACTTTTAAAGCGTCCTGTCTTATTTCTAGGGGCGATTTATAGCTTGAAACTTCCCCATTTTCCTCAAGAACAACTTCTTTTCCTCTCCTAAAAAGGAGGATTTTTTTTATTTTAGAAAGTTGAAAATACTGGTGAGATGGAAAAATTAAGATAATTAATTACTAAGACAAGTTGATCCTATTTCCGTTATTTCTTCTTTATTTTTCTAAAGTTTCTTTCTCCTCCGTTCGAAATTTCGCAAAGAGGATTTAAGACTTTTAGACCTAGTATGTCACGCTTCGAAGAGCTTCCTTTGCCAGCTAGCGTTAAAATTCAAAATTTATTCCATTTTTTATTGCGAAGTTATTTTTTTATTCTAGGCGATCCTTTGAAAGGTCGTAAAAGTCGAATGTAGAGAAGGTATTGAGGGAAATTCAAAGAGTAATATATTCCTTTTCCATTGAGGGAGAGAAATTGAGAGATTTAAGAAATTTACCGAAGAAACTTGTACGTGTAGCGCTTTGAATTCGAAAAGTTTAAATTGGTAAAATACTTAATTTAAAATGAAAATTTGAAAGCACGTGCGATTTTTCGTGTTAAAATTTGTACACGTGACGTTTCTCGCGCCCAAAGTAGTACACGTGACTCTCTCGTGCCAAAATTTAAATATCTTATGTCAGGCGCATATGTTTTTCGGTCCAATTTCTTTAACTCTGTCAGTTTTCAAACTAATTTATTTCAGTTGTGTTAAATTGTTAAAAAGGGCCGTTTATTTACGTTATCCTGGATAGAAAAATATCAAATAATATGGTTCTTGTATTTTATTATTGTCGGACACTCAGACGTGTAAAAGAAAGGGAAGAAAAAACAACAAACACACGGGGTAGTGTAGACTCTTTAATGACAGAGCTTCGGAGAAGCGCCACCGTGAAATATAGATTGTCAGACAGAACACCCGTTCGAGAAAATGGTTTTTTCACCTCCTCCTTCTTGTCCTATATGCTACCTCCTTGCAATATCAACCAACCATCCATTCTTTTCATTTTTTTCTACCGTTTCTCCCATGAATCCAACCTTAAGAATATACCACTAGGAAACTTAAATCCTACCAAGTAATTTTAGCTGAAAATAGCTTTGAAAGTTGGTAAAATCTTAGTACGAAAACTGGCGTGGAAAGAATTGGAGATAGAAAAGTGAGAAAAGAAAACCGTCCTTAGTTTGTCCAGTTTTGTAAGACGATTTAAGACGAAGCAAAGATACGTTTAAATTATGGAGTAGTCTTCCTCTATTTCTTTATATTCGGAGTATCAGGGTGGACGGAGGATACTCGCCTCAGAGAGAAGAGCGAGGGAGAGAGAGAAAGAGAAATTATCTTTGAGTCGTTCCTTTTGTTCAAATCGTCTCAGTCTCGTGAACACGCGTATTTCTCCAACGCGATATAAGTTGTAGCCCTTGTTATATCGCCTCCACCTTTTCCTTTACCACCTTGTAAACTGAGGTGTCGGATACTCACCCCCAACTTAAGTTAAAATTAGAAAATTCTCATTATCGAAGGTGTCGGAGTTAAAATTAGAAAATTCTCATTATCGAAGGTGTCGGAGTTAAAATTAGAAAAATTCTCATAACTGAAAATTTCAATCCGATTTTATTTATTCAATTAACTTTGATGAATACTTGATAATCCATGGAATTAGATGGATTACAAGTATCCTACCCCTCGGACACTACTACTTCTACTAGTACGACGACGACGACCACCACCATCTCTTTTTTTGTCGTGTTTTCCAAGCGAAAGGAAAATCGGAGAGAAATAAAAAAGATTGTGTAGTAGGAGGAGGCATTTTTCCATCGGTTGCAGCATTCGGGAGTTGTATTAGCTTTTATCCAGGAGGACTATATATACAACATTCCCTCTCCATCTTCCCTTCCCATCCAAGTTTCTTTATCTGGAATCCAATTAATTACGTTTAAGCAAAAAGAGATGCTAGAGAGGGGGAGAAAGAGGTGACGTTGGGTGGGTGGGGGTTTGGGGAATAATTGAAAGGGGAGTTACCCCATACACCCCTTGACACTAGCTTGAATGATGGCGAACGTTGGATGTATGGAAACTAACTGCATGGGTAAGCTAGCAAGCTTGATTTACATGGAAATTCCACACACACATCAGGGCCTGCCCCCTAGCCTCATATCGAACAATAATTAAGAGGAAAAGATCGTTAATTAGAGAGAATACCCCTACCCTTCCTTCATCCCCCCCCCAACAACTTGTCTTTTCATTTCTATTTATGGTGATAAAACTGTTGCCCGAAATTTTTCTCTTTTTGTTTAAATTTTATTTTTAAAAGCTTCGTCGACTGGCATTTTTGAAAAACGGATGTAGATTAACGTTACGCGTTCACTATCAGATACTTAAATTTGTTTTCTGATTCTAAATAGGTGTCTATTTTGGTTATCTGTATTTGATTTATTGGGTTAGGAAAATCGATCGTCTCTAATAGGTTTTGGGTTGATATCGAATTTTAGGTTTTAATATCGATTTTTTTTTAATTGAGACAAGAGTTCTCTATCAGATATTCGGTGATATTTGGCTAGTCCTTTGCGAGTATTTGCCAAATCTCGATTATATTCCGGAAATGACTAAGCCTATTTTCAATCGTAGTACTCCTTTTAATATTTGAATTACCCCATTAGTAGATGTGTAATGAAGTATTCATCCGCAATTTTTCACCGTTGATCTAATTTCTGATCTAATTTGATTTCCGAAAAGTTCAGTCGTTTACACTGTGTCTAGTCAGGGTTCATACAAACCTGGAAAACAGGGAAAACCTGGAAAAATCAGGGAAATAAACAGTTGACAAAAACCTCAGGGAAATTTCGAATTTTTAGTAAAATTCGGGGAAATAGGGAAAATTTGCGTCAAATAGGGGCCGAGTAATTAAGCAAAATGTTTGTAAACACACCCTCCATAGGATTAACATTACACTAATCTTTGGAGGCTCATAACTCTGGTTATATTAGAGATACGGGGATGTCCTTTGAGTATGTTATAGCCCTATTTGCCACCCCTCTCCTCCGTTAACATTTGCTCCATAGGATACTCCATATACGGGAAAACCTGGAAAATTCAGGGAAGTATATGGGGGAAAACCTGAAAATCTCAGGGAAATTTGTTTTCCAAAAGTTGTATGAACCCTGCTAGTGTTAACCTTAGATTGAATTCGTTTTTAATAGAGAGAGAAAAAAGCAATAGAGAGTGCTACATTTAAGGAAAGATTGAATTTTCCAGTATTACGTGTAAAACTCATTTCAGACGATTCGGGGGAGCGGGGTGGGGGTTCTAGCTTAGATGCTATGGGTGGTTTATATTAGTAACGTCTATGTCTGGATTTTTATTTTTTCGAAATCGTTTCAGGAAATCTAATATATTTCTGCAGCTAGTAAAAAATATAAGAGAGTTAATAACAAACCGCTATAGGGGAAATTTTGTATCAGTTTGCGCTTTATATTTTTTTTATACCCGCAATACTTTATTGGATTTTAAAGTGTATGAATTTGGCTCAATTCGCCCATGAATATCGTATCAATTTCTTTAGTTGCTATTTAGGAAAAATCTTGAAAGTTAATTCAAAATTCATGGATGAATTCGTGTAGTTTCTTCATGATCTAAAATAGATGATGGTTTTTTTTTACTAGTCTAGATTGTTGTGGTAGTTCTTCTAAAGGTACCCCGCAGTTAAAACTAATATATGATGTAAAAAGGATGACTCTGATATGTATTATAGTTATTTTTTCTACAATATTTTGGGGTGGGTATCACTTCTCAGCATCCTACGCTTTATTTTTTCAACAACCTACGACATCTTTGATAGATTCTAGTCTACGATAATAAAACAGATCCGTAGGTCGGAATAAAAGGTACAGACAGGAACTTTTTAAGAGACTTAACTTTTCATGGAGATTGGCCACCCAAGAGACAATTTAAATACGTATTTTTACTTAAGTCTTATCGCGATCCCGGGGGGGGGGGGAGTAAGGGGATTAGGGAGGGAGGGAGGGAGGGATGGTTAGGTTAGGTTAGGTAAATAATTACCTAACTTTATTTATTTTTGCTTGTGTGATAACCCTAATGGCAAATTTTCAGATGTAAAAATTTGGGACGATGTTTGGTTAACGTAACCAGTGATGTCTTCGACGATCCCTGTCCGGGGACCTTTAAGTACTTAGAAGTGCATTACCGGTGCATGCTAGGTTCGTCTGAAAAACATAGAGACATAGATACCTAAGTCCACTCGCAAATTAGGTTTTAGTTAAGAAAAACCTAGCTTGCGTATGGACTTAAACTAATTTTGGATGGGTTTATGTCAAATCGAAGCAAACCTCGTTTGGTAGTTACCCCCTGTATCTTTTGACTTCCATAATGATTGACCTCAGTTTGACCTTATGGTCGTGATTGGCTGTATCAAAGTACTTGGGTTGAGAGTTGAAATCCATCCAGTCCAGGCAGGGTCATCAATCCCCTGTGTACTTAAGTCGTATCAATGTCCTCGCCGATGTTGATTATTTTTAAGAGTTTTGACCTTTCTCAACCTTTGTTTTTGGACCATACCATACCTGGCTGGAGTTCATTCAAGGCGGGGAGCGAATGCTTATTACCTCCAGCGCGATTGTGTGTTCCCAGGTTAGGCAAGTTAGGCTTAGAATTGATTACCTACATGGACGTTAAGAAATTTGCTACCCATGAGAGAGAATCTGTCCTAAGTTACCATCAACTCTGCGGGAAGCCATTTAAAATTGTTTGTCAATACGTAACAAGTACCGTACATTTCTCTTTTGGGGGCATTTTTCTTGGCGTCAGGAGGTGCTGCCCAAGAACAGTCTTCGTTTCCCGACAACCCGAAAGATACAGCCAATGGTAAAAAAATAACAAGTACAAGTCAAAAGTTTACCTTAAATGACACAATCGCGAACAAAATGTTGGAGTAACTTACGATTTACGTTGAAAAATGCAAGCTATAAAAACTTTGAAATTCCTTCAACCTTACCAATTTCTGAGCGTTTTTTATTGGCGCACTGCAGTCCCGCGAAGACTAGATAGGTCGGTCTGTCTGTCTTTGGGAGATGGAGTTCCCGTGATAATACTTGACAGATTTGTCGACGCCGATTTCAAGATATCCAAAGACAATCCCTCCCTCAAGGGGGAGACATAAACCAAACCAAGAAAACAAATAAACAACAACTCGTCCAAAATAAAAGAAATACCTTCAAGTGAATTTCTTTGAATCAAAAGGTCATTTGTTAAAGTACTTGAGATATATCTTTGGGAAGGATATTCATCCTTGAATTTAACTCCCAAAAGATTGTATCTTACTTTAACTTATGACCATCTAACTGTACTTAAGACTGCTCTGAAGTTGGTAAGGTTTTTTATTCTATTCAATCGTTGGTAACAAATCGTTGGTTTCGTATCTCCGCTTTTTTTTACTTTTTATAAAGATGGATGTTCAGTACTTTGTAAGGGATTTCTTTTAAATCTCACTTGGATCTCAGTTCCCACGATGAAAACAAAAAATTTATCCCATCGCGGTTTGCTTCGAATTTGATTTCAAAAGTGTAATTATTTTGTCTCGGGTCACGTTTTGTTTTTGTTTCCCCGATTTGAGGTTTAATTGTTTGGTAATTCCGCGAAAAAGTGATTAAGTTGAATTTGTTTCAAGCTGTGGTATGAAGAGGGGTTGCAGTCTACTGGCTTCCAGTTCGCTCTTTGACGATCCTTGTCCAGGTACACTCAAGTACTTGGAAGCCCACTACAAGTGTGTGCCAGGTATACTACCCCATAACGACAAATCGACAAATATTATATACGTTATTCGATGTTTAATTTTTTTTCTTTAAATTTCAATTAAACATTATTTTTGATGTTGTTATCAAAATTATTTTATATTTTTGCGCGATATAGGCTTAGGCCTAGTAGATTTGCAGCATGTTTACCTCTGCCTGCCACTGTTTGTTTCTATTTTTTTTATATACACTGAAATATTTTTTACCATTAGAGTAATTAACGAATTTTTAAAAGATGCGACGATTTCGGGGCATGTTAATTAGTTCGCGGCGAGGGCTTTAATTTTAATTTAAATGCATCTATTTTAATTAATATAGAGTACGAATTTTTTTGCAACTTTTCCCGTACAGTGTAGTAGATTTAGATTTCCCAATATATGTTAATATATTTGTAAGTTATCATTACATTTAAATAGTTCAAAATTTTCATATTTTCATCTGTACAACAACAGAGTCGACTACGACATCTTCAACGACAACCACACCATCTACTACAACAACAACTACGTCAACACCGCCACCAATAATAATTCCATTAACCAGGGTCTTTAGGTAAGTTCATATACCCTAAATTAAAACAGTTTTTCATTGGCATTTTCTATGGAGTAATTATCTTGGATTTAGAATGAGAGTCAATTTAAAATTGCATTTAATGCATCTATGTCTAATTTAATATTGCTCCATGGTGGCAGATTAATTGCTAGCAGCCAAAACGTCATTAGTTCAATTGCCTAATTTAAAATTATCATTTTTACTTTCAGACCTTCTACAACGACACCAACACCTCCTACAACAACGGTGTCAATATCTTCATCAACTCCAGTTTCATCCACCACGACGGCGTCTGTCCATGTAACACCGGACGTTCCCGTTAACGTATCTCCGAATAGCGGACAATCATACCCGGAATACAGTCATCCGAGTCTTTCAACGGAACCACCCGTGGTTCGAGTCACGACGACCGCCAAGGGTTACCCTAATTACGGAAGAACCTCAACGACTGACGGCTCGCCGCTACACAGGGTTCATTACGTTTATCAGTCGACGCCCTGGCCAAGCACGGATAATCACGGTATGTGGTGCAATGGTTAAACTTTGAAATAAACATAAATTTTTTGGTCGGAGACAAGGCCTATGTTTTGGACGTTTTCATTTCATTCCCTTTGGGCTCTTTCTCGGGAATTAAAGTGCAAAGTGTTTTGGGGGAATTAAAGAGTAGAAGGGATCTGGTGCGCGGAGGGAAATCTACCCGATGGAGTTTCCATCTGACTTTGGTAACGGCCTGCTAAAAGAAGGGGGACCCAACGATGCCCATTTTTCATCCCGTAGTGTCGTGGTTTCTCCAAGAGAGAGAGAGAAAGAGAGAGAAAAAACGTATTTAGGCTAGAGGGTTTTCCTTTTGCGACGATACAAACATACAACTCTACTTTTCCTAAAGCCCCGAGGTTCAGTTCCCACTGCGGAAGTACTTAGCACCACAATAGAAACTGTAATAAAGTTATATATATGTGTGAACAGAACTCATTCGTATAGCATAAGTTCATATGGTATGTTCCATAAGTTTGACACTGCTTACTGAGAGCTTATCATGAAGTGACGTAGGTCATAGATTCGAGGTAAAGCGACGCTGTCAAAGACTTAGTACGGACTAAATAGGAAGATGGACTGCAAAACTAACCGAGTGTAGTCAATTCTCGCTTGTCGTTCTCGAACAAGCTCTCAGTAAGTTTGTACCTTTACGAAGTATAGATAGTGTCTTACTTATGGAATATATCTCATAAACCTATGGTCTAGCTTTTCCAACATTTGATCCTCCTCGTGACACGAATTTATTCATTTTCCGCACGAGTATTAATCTATTAGGATGTATTCCTAATGTCCATGGGGGTTTGGCAGTAGTGGGTTCAATATTCATGGTGGTAATTTCATTATTGATTCAATAGTGTTTTATGGAAACGTTTTTCATAAAGTTCCTGCACGCTGGACTTTAATCCCCTTCGAAATTCGTAGCTCGTTTTCCGAGCTTAATATAAGAGCGATATATAGTACTGTGTTTTGAAAACGAGCTTGAGTCTAATTTCGAGGCTAACTAGGGTTTGGGGAAGGGGTAGGACAGGGGCGCGCTGCACACCCTATTACGTCGGATTTAATGGTCCCCTGTTTACTTTGATAGCTAGGGGTCCCAAATCCCTTTCCATGGTTTTTATTTTTATCTCTCTTTTGGCGCTCGCAAAGGAGCCCATCTAAACTGTTCTTTATTCCAGGCGCCAGACGAGGCCCCCTATGCTTATGGTCTCCCATATTCTTATTTCTTTCTTTTTTCTTCTTGTTTTAATGTTTGTTAACGAGATAGCGCGCGGCCCCGCACGCAGTCGGTGTGGACCTATCGAATAAAAAGGTTTTTTTTACTAAGCAAATGTCGCCTAGCGTTTTCTTTCTCTAGAGCTTAAAGACTTGGTCAATACTGTTCTACGCTTTTGTTGACCTAAGAAATTTATAGGCCATCGGTTTAATGATTTACCAGGTAATGGTACTGAATTTTTGTCGAATTGTTGTTATTTCTTCTTAGGTTCTCGTTATGGAGCCCATCTTTCAAACGCAAACGGCGTCCAGCGTGTTGGTCAGTGCCCACCCGTTTTTGCCAGACAAGTACAATGGAATTGGACCAGAGCTGGAGAAACGGCGGTTAACAAATGCCCTGGAGGAGCTATTGGTAAGTTTTTCTGTCAAATCATGGAATGCATAAGCTATTATAGGAATTATTGTGTACATAGATTTTTTTTCAACATATCTATAATTGGCTTATTTTGTCGGGAAGAGCTACAGGCTCGTCATTACGTATGACCTGAAGTGTATAATATTCCTCTTCGATAGAAGTGTACCACAGAGCGGGGTAATTGTAACATGATTCATCCCAACATTAGAATTAACATTTGGAGCATGGTTACTAAACCAGATCACATACGCGATAAATAGTTCCCTCATCATTACTCCATTAGCGCTGAACTATTAGCCAAGACGCATGCGCTTGTGGCTTTTGTCCCACGTCAAGACGAGGTTTGTGGGTTGATTACTGAGGATTTAGTACCACCACACAGTCCTAGAATTCACCCTAACACGGTGCGATGCCCATCTGAAGTTTGATGAGCAGGAAAGCAAACAACAAGTCGGGAAAACCAAAATATTACCTCTCCGTGTCGAGAAGATTATATAAACTTAAGTAACCAATGAAAACGTCGACCTTTTTGCCCTCATCTTTTCCCGCGCTTTGCGCTTCCGCATTTCATCCTTACTCTCAACATTATCTTCCTCCATTTTACATACAAAAATCGAATACTCACAAAAAGAAGCGGCAAAAACCTGCTGGCTCTTTACAACCACTTAATTTGACTTAATATCCAACTTCCAAACACAAATATTTACTGGTAGATAAATTGACAACCTACAAGCAAAGAAAAATTCTCAAGAATGGCTCCCGCAAATTTAAAAGGTCTATTTTCAACTAGGTTTTTTTTAAATTTTTGGTCTAACTGTTATCTACACCTAGATGGTTTTCAGTGAAACAAACAAGGAGCATAAACACAATAATGGAAGCTTCAGTTTTATTTAAAACATGTAAAACAATTATCATCTCTGCAAATAGCTTACACATGTCTTTTTTACCAATGCCTAACCGTTTGGATTTTTCTAAAGCAATCTCAGCACCAAAAAATATTTTTTGATACAAAATAAATGTTTTATATTCTTATTAAGAATAAAACAAGAGGATAAAAAAGATCTGTCCTCTCGTAATTTTTTAAGCTTTTATCAAGATTACTCTATACAACAGTAACAAGGAGTATAAACCCATTAGTGGAAGCAGTATTTTTTTTTCGAAACAATCTCGCTTATTTTTATCCTCTCTAGGCTTCGCTAAATACGTATTTCTCTTACGTAAAATATTAATAGACAGGCAAGGATTCATACCATTAAAGAAGGAGAGCAATATTATCCATATTTTCATTTCATATACAGAGAAAAGAAATTATTATGTTTCTGAGAGGAGCTTCCCATTTTTGTTGTTGTTTTGAAAAATATATCGCAATGCACGGGCCTTAATAGATATAGGAGGCAATGAAGGAAATATATCGCATGCACGGGCCTTGGTAGATGTAGGAGGCAATGATAATCTCTCTCTTTGCACGAGAGGTTTATCTTTAATATTTAAATAAATATAATTATTTTTAATTATTTTAATCTTCAATAATTAACATTAATAATAGTTAAATCGTTTAAAATAAAGTTATACCTATTATCATCTCAAACTTTGCTAATATTGACGTTTAAAGTGAAGGGTACCCCTCTTGCCCGCTTTTTTCAAATTTGGGGTATATATACGATTCGTTTCCATTATAATAGTAAGGAAAAAGCGCAATTGCGAAAACCTTTGGTGGAGATCCCACCTTAGGGAGGCTAGACGTTTCTCGTAACCCTAGCTGATCGCCGCGTATATCCTAAAACCAAACGATGATAATGGAGTAGAAGCCAATGATATAGATTGGTGTCTATGTGGAATAGACTTTGTGGATGGTGGTGTTAGAAGCCAGTGTAAGTGCAGACTGGTGTCAATGTGGGATTGACAAAGAATAGAAGATGGTGGTGGTGGAAGCCAGAAAAGTACCAGACCGGTGTTCATATGGGATGGACGAAGACCAAACATGGTGGTGTGAGAACTCAAGTATAGAATAGCCAAAGGAGAGAAATACAATTTTCCAAATTTCTGTGAACTGTCAATGCGGTCCGGAAATTGGGAACACGTTTGCTCCGATACGCAAACTGCGAACGCGGTCACGTGGGTGTAACAACGGACAGACAGACACACAGACAGACACACACACACACACACACAGACAGACACGGCCGTTACAGAACCTCTCCTGGACTACGTCACACGGAGAGGTAAAAAGGTGCATGAACCTGGGTAGAATCATGTTACGCAACTAAAGTATTAAGAGGATACAGAGTGGCATCCTTCTTCTATTATCCCCTTCTGGTATGACGAATTTTACCTTGCGAATAAGTTATCTCACTGCGCGTTTAAGTTTGCTAGGCTGACCTCGTGTTTCTACCAACCAATGAAATCACAGTTTGAAAGACGTCCCATCGAAACTCGCGTTAGAAATTAGCTGTATGTCTTTCTAGTCAAATATATACCGATAAAATTTATAGGAGCTTGTAAACTGAAAATCCTTTCCAAATATTTGCCCCAGTAGTCGAGAGATTAAATCCCTTCTCGGGAAAGAGACCCGACTCTTAATTGATAACTCGCTTTACAAACCAAACAATTTTCAATCAGGATATAACTAGTCGAAGCAGGCATCCTTTTGTATATTTAGCTAAGTTTAATCCGACGAAATACGTACATCCAGCGTGTCCCTTGTTGTTATTGGTTTATGCCGTCTGGGAATGCGCTTAAGTTAAATCCGAAATTTTCAAATCTTAAATTCAAATATTTCCTCACTACATTAGCGGAATAAATTTAGAAACCTGAAATAATTGAAAAGGAAAGAGTAAATTTATATTGCCAATATAGTATTGGGAATAAATATATTTCCATCGGTTGGGATCCCTGTTGTGATTTGACGTTAATTCTGTTTCGTGTTTGTTGCTAAGCCTTACTATACTAAGTAAATAAATATTCATCCGGTTTAAACAATCAATGAAACTTGCTATAGATTCCTTAAATTGTAAAATATATAAATATAGCCCATGTTTATGTTAGGTTTATCTTTTATTTCGACTTGAGCTCACACAGTTGCAGCGATGTACCATTATTAATCGTTAAGATGTCTTCTCTCTCGTTACGCCCAGTACCACCATCCGTACCAGCATAAGTTTATAAGCTATGTTCCATAAGTATGATACTTAGTATATTTACTTACTGAGAGCTAGTTTAAGAACGACAAGCGAGAATTGACTACACTCGGTCTTCCCATTTAGTCTGTACTAAGCCTTTGACAGCGCCTCACCAGGCGTCGCTTTACTTCGAATCTATGACCTTCGTTACTTCATGACAAGCTCCAGTTTGTAACCAGTGACAAACTTATGCAACATATCTTACGAACTTATGGTACCTGCAGGGATGTCGTTCGCTCTAAGGAACTAACCGACGATTCCTATCCCTTGGGAGTCGTGTCGAAATGTCAACCATCCCTGAAAGCATCGCGGTCTTTTTATAGCAACACTATTGTTAACGGGATTTTAGAGAGTGAACTTGGAAAGATTATCTTTTACCTCTTGGAACTTATTTTTATGTCTTTCGTAATCCAATGATGAAACGTAGACCATTTCTCTATATTGTTATAGGTAAAGTTATAGGGTCAACTCGTTTCAATTTATGTCGAAAAAAAAGGATGGTAGTTATTTTTACTCGCGGTTAGATTTGGTGGAAGATGGAGAAGAACTATCTAAGATCACGGTTAACGGAAGCCGAAGCCGCCGCAACCTACCTAGGGCACGCTATAATAAGAATCCACTTCAGATCCGGACGTCAGATTACTTACAGTATAGCCTGGGGTATCTACCTCTAATCCAAGAGAGAAAACGAACCTTAAGGGTTAACCCTTTCTTTTCTTGCCCAAGATAAAAAACCACTCTTCCCTTTCTGACAAATGAGAACATTCATCTTAGCTATATACTAGAACCAACCAGATCGTGGTTACCCTTTTCCCCCCCCCCCCCGCCTTTTTTTTTCTTTCAAGACCAAGCTAAAGGTGAAGTTTAAAAACCCTTTGATGAATCGCTAACCCTTAAATATCTATGTTTCAACATTTTTTTATAGTCTAATAATATTAAAATATTATGCTCAAATTAAGCCTCGCAGGCATGGGTATGTACAGGGTTTTTCTGATAAGTTTGACGTAAATTAAGGGTTGTTGTTGTTCTGTGGGTCAAAATGAGTGTAAAGTGTCAAAGGATATTTGGTTTACAACATTTAATAACGGGGATTGGGCTCCCAAACATTGATTAGCCCCTGCAACAAGGAAATAGTGAAACGTGTGGAACTTTTGACTCCATCATGTTCTTTGTAACTTTCCATTCAGATTGACCCTAAGAACACAACCTTTAACTTATGGCAGACTTATCAGAAACACCCTGTATGGAGAGTCCGAAGTAGTAGACATTGTAAAGGTGTATTGGACACGTGAAAGTAGGTTGCGGGAGAGACGTTCCCAGATGATAGTGACTGATCGGGTGCCCTAATCTTTCATCCTTCCACACGCTATGAAATTTCGATTTTTATCTGGAAAAGTAGGCTTAAGAAGACAAACGCGGATCGAATCCTTCTGGGGTTAACAACATTTTGGCCCCTTCTCTCACTCCCCTAAAAAATAAGAGGCGATAGCGTTTCGAATCGGGATGAATTGACAGCTCTTCTTATACGCCAGATAGGCTTCTTTTTCTTAAAGTGTCGCGTGAATTTGATCCCGCCTTTATACTTGGTTAAAAGATTGCTTAGTGAAAGGTATACGTAACGCTGAATTGAATAGGTTGTTTAGAAATAAAAGGATATGCATTTTTAACGAGATTTATTACACTTTATTCCATATACACAATTCGTATATTGTTGGCATTTCATTTTGGTAGACAGACCATTCCCGCCAAATATACTACCCACCTTAAACTAAAACCAGAAATGCAAGATATTCTTATTTCAGTAGAAACCTTACATTATACTAGCATTACAATTGTACACTTCTATGGCTGAGTTAATGGATTTTTGTCACGTTTATTTGTTAACAGAAGGCAAGGCCTTACGCGATTGGTTGGAGGTGCAAATTTCAAATTACCCATGAAATCTGAAATCATTCGGAATGTATTTCCTGGATGTTTCACTAAATGCAGACAGGTCTCATAATAAGAAAATGAACCGATAAAAAAAATCGTATTCACCCTCCCTTTAACCAAACCACACGTTCACGTGACGCTAGACCGGAACTTGGACCTTCTTAAGGTTACTAAATAATATTTAATCTTCTACTCCTCATAGTATATTATTCTCTTTGTTAGGATGGTAAGGGATTCTAGCTAGGATCTATTTACGGAAGGCCCATAATAATGCGATCCAGGAATTCGCGTTGGTAGATAATTAATTGGGCTATTACCGAAAACCACCGAGCTATTATCCGCCCGTTCGCTTGCAGACAGCATTCCTAAATCTAACCCCATCTAAGCATACATATATTACATATTTTTTATTTTTATGTTCTTTACTTATTCTTGGTTGGTGTTTATTACATTACAGGTCACGCTAAATGGATGTGCGGTTCCAATCCAGTTCGCTGGACCTCGGACAGTCCCGACTTGAGTCAGTGTACGTCCTATTGGGTCGACAACCTTAAACAGCGGGTGAGTAAAATTATATACATATAGAAAAACAACACCCTTTTCTTTTATTATTAAGAAGATCTCGTACTGGTTTTTCTTTTGACGTATGTCCTCCTTAGTATATAGTAATTTCTGTGTAATAACCTTTCTACGCGCGTGCGCCGTGACAAAAAGTAAAAGTGGGGATACGTGTAGTTACAGCCCATTTATCACGAGTCTCAAGTATTCATTTTGAAAATTTGCTTTAACCAAATGTTCATAGTTAAAAACAAAAAGTATACTTCATTTACAATTGGCTGTAGACGCCGTGTAGAAAGGGGGAGGGGGTAGGAAACCCTCGGTATTTCGGCATTCAAGGAGGTTGGTACATTACCGTCCGTCTCTGCGCACTCTCATGATACAAGAAGACTACAGCGCAGGCGCCAAAAAGCGAGTTGGAAGGCATAGTTTTTACCCCCGTGTCTTTCCCTCTTAGTTACATCGAAATGGTCTCTGAGAATCAGTCGACCTTTCTCTCAACCCCTACACAAACCAATCAATAAGAGAACGTTTTTTGGAGGTTAAAGGTCCATAGAAAATACTATGTTGGTGATCCAAACGTTAATTCTTGGTACTAAAGGGGGAGCACCTTCTACTCAAGCAGTCTGGGAAATAGCACACTTCCTCTGGTCCAAAACCAGTTTATTAATTGCCTGGACTAGTTTTTTAATTCAAGAAGTGGGGGTTACTGGTCCTCGGGACGAGTTTATTAATTGCAAATCTATAGGAGAACAAAGGCTGGGACCACTCCGGAGACCACTTTATTATTTCGGACATTAGGGGGTCACTGGTCCCAAGGACTAGTTTAAAAAATATCCTTATTTCCCCAGACTGTACTCAAGGACTAGCCTATTCACGCTTGTTCCCTGTGCTACGATCTTGAAGATAATCATGCGCAAAGGGGGGGCGACACTATTCTAGGAGGTTAAGGGGGGTTTTCATATTACACGGTGCCAGTAAGTTTTAATGGAGTAGAGGTACTTTTTTATCTATATATATGAACGTTTGATCTTACTAAATGATGAAATTCGAAAAAAGTAGATATCTTTTGAAAATGGCAATATCTATCTATATTTTTCGTTGAAACTATGCGTCTATTTTAAAGTATAACGTTAGACAAAATGCGCATTTACCTTAGTAAAAATGCAATTTAAATTTAAATGACTAGATATATTCTTTGTAAAGAAATATATATATATATCATTTTTAGGCAAAGGTTCATTTAGAATTTATACATCTAGCTCCAGGAGCAGTTATTTTGTTTCAACTGTTTCCATAAGCAAATTTTGCCTCAAAATGGAAATGATTTCCATATCTTTTTTTTAACTTCCTTCTTCCTTGGGAAGAGAGAAAAATATTCTTATTTATGAGAATTCTTTGGGAAAACGGAAGAAAAACTCTTTCTAAAACTACACTTATATTTTCCACCAAAATTTCTTCTTTATTTCTATTCGGGTTCGTAGTTTTCCCGCCTTCAATCTCAACTTATAGAAGAAGAGAGAGTAAAAAAAATTGCCAAACTTTTCTGGGAAACGTTAGGGTTATTTATTTCTTTCGCATCTAAGATTCATCGAAAAAAATAGTCGATTACTTGTCTAGAATTCTCACTCGTATTTTTCTAGTGAATCGGTTTAAAAGTACCGTGAATATTAAAGCCCTAGATGATTTTTAGCTTTAGTATTCCTGGTGAAATTTAAATAATTAGTAGAGGAAACTGAACTCAAAAGTAAAATAGGCGTATGTTTATAGTCTCTGGAAGTCTAGTGATCTAATTCACAAATGATTTTTACTTTGAGCGCCAAAATTTGGAATCTGTTTAGTAATTTACTGTTTAATTACCATTGTAAAATTACGGTAATTTACAAATTACCAGTAAGTTACGAACGGTAAATTGCCGACTCACATCTCTGAGGAAACTTCAAGTGAAGTTCCGAATCCGATAACCAATTTATCTGTCAAATAAATAATCCTGTTCTAAATTATAGATTAGATTCTATATTGAGTTAATAAATCAGGTATGTTCAAACCATCCACGTAGTTTTCGGGTCTAGCCATTGTTTATTAGACAGTCACTTGTGTTTTTTTGAAGATCTGAGAGGTTTTATGATAATCTTAGAAATCTTTGTAATCTTTCGCCATCATAAATATTATCTGTTGGGTTTTTTCTTACTGAAATTATTGAAAACAGGATTGTTATTTTCTTAGTTTTATTTATTTTTTATTTTTTTTCTGACGTATGCTAGACTTTTTAAATTATAGAACTTGATTCGATAAGCCTTTTTAGTTCGTCTGAAACACACTCTTATAACCAGGGTTCATACACACCTGGAAAACAGGGAAAACCTTTAAAATTCAGGGAAATAAATAGTTTACAAAAAACTTAAGGGAAATCAGGGAAATTTGTGAGGTTTGAGTAAGTTTACTCTGAATGAGTTGCTTCAACAACAAAAGACCACGCCCGTTGTTATTACTCTATAATTGAGGAAAAACCTGGAAAACTCAGGGACAAAATGGGAAAAACATAAAGAAACTCAGGGATATCGGTTTTCCAAAAGTAGTATAAACCCTGTATAACGTAGAAACCATAACCAAGGAGGATTTGATATGTAGTCGAAATTAGAATACGAATTACACCGGAATGGCCTTTCAATAATGGTCCGAAAAACGTATAGTTTACGTAGAAGCAGTACATATAGCAACCTGTTCCGCCCTTTGCCCTTCAAAAGGGTATCTGGACAAATAAATATATAAAGATGGTTGAAAAACGAGTAAAAAAAAATAAGTCCCAGTAAATCCTAACGTAACCTTAAACCTTCAAAAACCGCTGTTCATCGAGAGAGAGAGAGGAGAGAAAAATCCTTTTGGATATCTTTGAGATGTAAAAATGTTCCAGTGGGTTGTCGCTCAAGGCAGAGAGAGCGAAAGAGAGAAAGATCTCGCACCACCCTCTCCTAAATCTTTTTTGAAAATATTTTTTTAACACCGTGGTAAAAAAAACGCCCTTAAGACCCGCTAGGATCGTTTCATTCCGAGTATGGAATATATAGAAAAAGAAAATTTCATCTTCATCTTCTCGATTTTCAAAATCGCTCTTCATAGAGAGAGAGAGATGTGGATGGGATGGAAAAGAGGGAAGCTCGAGAGCGAACGTCTCGAAACGGTCTGAGAATATGCCCTCTCAAACTTCTTTAAGAAAGCGGTGAAAAAAAAAAAACTCAAGTTTTCCTGAGTGATCGATTATAGAATTCGAAACCTAGATTTCCACTTTCGGTTGTGAACCTTCACTTCGCTTTGAATTCCTTCCCCAAAAAAGATGAATTTATTTATTACTTAAGGGAATATTGAACTAGTATATTCATAAGTTCATAAGATATCTTCCATAAGTTTGTCACTGTTTATTGAGAGCTTGGTAATAAGTGACGTAGGTCATAGATTCGAGGAAAAGCGACGCCTGGTGCACGAGGCGCTGTCAAAGGCTTAGTACAGACTGAATAGGAAGGTGGACTGCAAAATTAACCGAGTGTAGTTACTCAATTCTCGCTTGTCGTTCTAGAACTAGTTCTCAGTAAGTCTCTAGAATTACGCATTGTTATACTTATGTAGCATATCTTATAAACTTATGGTATGTTATTATATTTGCATAGAGTGTTGGGGTATTCTGGTTACCCAACCAACAACCACACTTTCTACTAACCTGGAATAATTTTTGGGGGAAAATAGCTCTTGAACCTCTCCTGGGTTTCGAATTCTCGTTTATTTTTTCTCGGTACTTTTTTCTTTACCAAAACTTTATAGTGATGGGATG